>NW_025900572.1:0-11818 GCF_022539505.1 Lolium rigidum | reverse complement strand
TCCGTGCCCATATCAACCAAAGCAAGTAAACTCTATTCTTTTGCAAGGAAAAAGTGAGTCCCTTAGTGAAGGTCAAACGAAATCAATTAACCTTGACACTAAACTCAAATCTATAATTATTATCTTTCTAGAGAAAAGTCAATAATTAGTTAAATACACAACTAGACGCGCAAATTGCGCGAGCCACCTCGCTAGTTCAATATTAATCAAGAGGTACCTCAATGTTTTACCAACAACTTTTCCTACTTATCAACCCACCCATTCACTATTCATCAGCAGGTACCTTTATGTTTTACCAATACCTTTTCCTACTTATCAACCCACCCATTCAATATTCATCAACATGTAACTCAATGTTTTACCAAAGCTTTTCCTACTTATCAACCCACCCATTCACTATTTGTCAATTAGTAACTCAATGTTTTACAAACAGCTTTTCCTACTTATCAACCCACCCATTCACTATTCAGCAGCAGGTACCTTTATGTTTTACCAATATCTTTTCCTACTTATCAACCCACCCATTCAATATTAATCAAGAGGTACCTCAATGTTTTTACCAACAGCTTTTCCTACTTATCAACCCACCCATTCAATATTCATCAACATGTACCTCAATGTTTTACCAAACCTTTTCCTACTTATCAACCCACCCATTCACTATTTGTCAATTAGTAACTCAATGTTTTACAAACACCTTTTCCTACTTAACAGCCCACCCATCCACTATTCATCAACAGGTAACTCAATGTTTTACAAACACCTCTTCCTACTTATCAACCCACCCATTCACTATTCATCAACAGGTAACTCAATGTTTTACCAACACCTTTTCCTACTTATCAACCCACTCATTCAATATTAATCAAGAGGTACCTCAATGTTTTACCAACAGCTTTTACTACTTATCAACCCACCCATTCACTATTCATCAGCAGGTACCTTTATGTTTTACCAACACCTTTTCCTAGTTATCAACCCACCCATTCAATATTCATCAACATGTAACTCAATGTTTTACCAAGACCGTTTCCTACTTATCAACCCACCCATTCACTATTCGTCAATTAGTAACTCAATGTTTTCCAAACACCTTTTCCTACTTATCAGCCCACCCATGCACTATTCATCAACAGGTAACTCAATGTTTTACAAACACCTATTCATACTTATCAACCCACTCATTCAATATTAATCAAGAGGTACCTCAATGTTTTACCAACAGCTTTTCCTACTTATCAACCCACCCATTCACTATTCATCAGCAGGTACCTTTATGTTTTACCAACACCTTTACCTACTTATCAACCCACCCATTCAATATTCATCAACATGTAACTCAATGTTTTACCAAGACCTTTTCCTACTTATCAACTCATCCATTCACTATTTGTCAATTAGTAACTCAATGTTTTACAAACACCTTTTCCTACTTATCAGCCCACCCATCCACTATTCATCAACAGGTAACTCAATGTTTTACAAACACCTATTCATACTTATCAACCCACTCATTCAATATTAATCAAGAGGTACCTCAATGTTTTACCAACAGCTTTTCCTACTTATCAACCCACCCATTCACTATTCATCAGCAGGTACCTTTATGTTTTACCAATACCTTTTCCTACTCATCAACCCACCCATTCAATATTCATCAACATTTTAACTCAATGTTTTACCAACACCTTTTCCTACTTGTCAACTCATCCATTCAATATTCATCAACGAGTACCTCAATGTTTTGCCAACAACTTTTCGTACTTATCAAACCACCTATTCACTATTCATCGGCAGGTAACTCAATGTTTTACCATTGGGTTTTCCTAATTATCGACCAACCCTTTCACTATTCATCAACATGTAACTCAATGTTTTACCAACACCTTTTCCATTGTTTTCAACCTACCCATTCATTATTCGTTAACAAATAACTCAATGTTTTACCAGCACCTTTTCCTACATATCAACCCACCCATTCACTATTCATCAACATGTATCTCAATGTTTTACCAACACCTTTTCCTACTTATCAACCCATCCATTTTCACTATTTTCATCGACATGTAACTTAATGTTTTACCAACACCTTTTCCTACATACCAACCCACCCATTCACTATTCATCAACAGGTAACTCAATGTTTTACCAACACCTTTTCCTATTTATCAACCCACCCATTCACTATTCGTCAATTGGTAACTCAATGTTTTACAAACACATTTTCCTACTTATCAACCCACCCATTAACTATTCATCAACATGTAACTCAATGTTTTACCAACACCTTTTCCTACTTATCAACCTTGGCCCATCGTGGCCCGATGAATTAAACTCTTTTTTAATCTTGTCTTATTTTCTTTTTGGGCCGTCTCTTGAGGTCCAGTCCAATAAAAAACTCTATAAGTATTCCTGTTCTGGAACCGACGGAGCCCCCACACCTCCAGTTTTGCATTTACAGTTCTCCTCGCTCGAGAAGTGGGAGGGGCGGTTGAGAGCTAGCGGATAGAACGCTGGTGTAGGTTCAATCTCAAATCTCCCCCCATCAACTCTTTTTTCGATCTATACTTCTTCTTACTCTCCTGTCTAGTTGCATTTTGTAGCATTTCTCAAGTTTTTAGGGTTTTTTCTCGGTGGAGATACTAATCTAAGTGTCTTTGGTGTTCGTTTTGTTGAATCGGAGTTGCCACTCTATCATTTTTTTGATGTCTTTGTTCGAATCTCATCCGAATCGAATATCTTCTTCTCATCTATTTATACTCCGAATTGTCTATCCGATGTCGTATAGATTTTTCCACAAGTGAACGAGTAAGTGCGAACGAAAGGGGTTTTCTCTCTCGGAGGTTGTTGGTGTTCATCCTTTTTTGGTGGAGATCTGGTTTTTTGTTCCTCGGTGGTGAGCACTTCTCTTTCTCTTTTTATGTATTTGTATGACCTTTTATCTAGATTTTTAACTATCTTATGTGTGTGAAATCTATGGGACTTAAATCCAGGTTATTTCTCCGTTTGAAAATATCTGTTCTGGGGCGGCTGTAAATTGCGTTGTGTCTGTTCCATGTTAATTGTAGTTATTAATTGGCACGTTGCACTGCAGATTGTGCATAAGTTCTAGGGTTCTGTAGTGACAGATAGCATAGATTATGGGACTTGTTGTCTAGGGTTTATAAATCTTTGTTTTGGGGGTTGTTTTATCAACTAACTCATTCATTTTTTATCAACAAGTATCTCAATGTTTAACCAACACATACGTTCTGATGTTACCCACCCCCTTTTCTAGCCTAAGTGAATGATGAACACATTTGTACTTCTGCATATGTTTTATAGGATTTAGGCCAGGAGTGTAGTTTTTTGTACGGTTTTGTAGCAGCAGATACCAGATATTTATTGGACTTTTTTAGGGTTCATAAATCTCTGTTATGGGGATTGTTTTATAAACTCACTCATTCACTTTTCATCAACAAGTATCTCAACGTCTAACCAACACATACGATCCGAAGTTACCCACCTCATTTTCTTTTGTTATCATAGGTTTTTGTAGACTAACTATGAACTTTTTCCGAATTGCATCTCTCGGTTTGTCTGCTCGTTCTTTTTTGGTTTTTTATGTATATGTATGACATTTTCTATATTAACTATCTTTTTTATGTTCATGCTTTTTTATTACGCATCAACTTTGTAGCACGAATCGAATAAATGTGATCCAATATAATTGTAATATGTCTGTGTAGACAATCTGGTAGTTCGTTAGCATCACAGTAGATATCATAGTAGTTATCAACATTCATATACTGTAGTTATCAAGGAGCTTTTTTATCTACTTCTCATTGTTTGTCCTTCACTGTCAGTTATCAACATTCATATAATTTGATTAGTGCTTTTGTACATTTTAGGCAAGTGAAATTCAGTATGTCTACTTCGTGGATCGAAGATACGAGGGTTCCGGTGTCTAAGTTCATTCTTAGTAAACTAGGACTTACTGCTGGCCCAGTTACCAACATGTTTGTTGTCAAGAACCTTTCCTGTTTTGAGCCTGCTGGAGTCTTCAAGTGTCTCCATGTCATATACAAGCTAGTTGGCACAGAGTTTGATTTCGTAGTTAATCAAAGCTGTGAGTGTGAAGTCTTTGTTAGGTGCACGACCCCTGTTGTGTCTGCGAAGCTTCACGATGTGCTTCTTTTAACTTTTAAGTTTGATGAAGCTCGCGTGAAGATTTACAAGGTTAGCTTCCTTGAACCACTTCCGGAAGATGAAGACATTTTCCTCAAGGAACCAGCTAAGACATTTTCAGCCAGCATGGAGAATCGTAGTATTACTCAGCAGAAGCTTCTAGGGTATCCCGTTGGGTACTCTGATGTAAGCCTTGACATGGAGTCCGAGGAGAACATCAGAATGACGGACACCACGATGAAGATTCTTGGTGTTTCTGAGGGTTCCCAAGAGGGTCTAGTTAGAGTGAACCTAAAATATCTGCTTTCACCTGAGTACATTGCCCATGCATACTCGTTTTGCAATCCCCGGAGCTTGTCAAGTTTGTTGTTGATTACAACTCCAAGCTTTACATGAAGTTCAAGATCCCAATGATGGCTGAGGTGATGACCAAGAGCCACTACTTTGTTGATAGATTCATGATCAAGTTCTACTCAGTCAAGACTATCAAGAAGTGTTCATTCATGGAAGATATTGGCAGGAAATGTCCATTATACAGTAGGCTCAAGAATGAAGATCACTTTGAAGACCACTTCCAGTCTGCTTGATTGATAGGGAATGGACTGCTTTTCTAAGTGTTTTAGAAGCACATTATGAAGTCTATGTAATGTGTTTTTTGTATCAAGGCTTAGAGCCCTTTGATGTTGATTGTCTACTCTATCATTATGTTTGAATTTTTTCTGTGTCTAGGTGGTTTGATGAACCCTATTTTTTAATGCTGCTTTTCGTCGCGTGTATGGATGCTTTTTTTTGTATTATGTAAGTTTCGGTTTGTGATGTGTGCTGCCATGTTTTATATTCTTCTAACATACAATATATTCTTTTTGTTTTTAACATGATGAGGACATCCCATCTCTTGATACAACCGATGTACCTACAGCCACACAAATACAAGGACCAATCACTCGAGCTCGTGCCAAACAACTTAACTATCAGGTACTTTCGTTTCCTGGAACTATTCCTCACATACATGAGAATATGATGCTGCCTGAATCAGATATGTTTGTTACTGTTAGGAATGATGGACCAAGCATGGATGAGGATGACAAGCATTGGAGCATGATCACGCATTGTCGGGGGGAAGACCCCGGGTAGGGCAATGGACGCGGAGCAGCCGGCTGGCCACTAGCCGGCTCGCGGCAAAGGCCGGCTGAGGAGCAGCCGGCTGGCGCCGTGGCCGGCTGGTCCGGAAGCCGGCTGGCTCTAGGTCCTAGTCGGCCTGGCTACGGCCGCCAATGCTGTAGCTGGGCCGGCTTCTACAAGCCATATCCGACTGGGGGTCTGTACCTCGGACCGACTCGAGGCTGGCGAGTCTTGCACTGGAAGGAACCGGGTTGGTGATCCGGGTTCCCAAAGTCCACGCTGACTTCATCCTCCGTAAAGCGCGGGGCACTGTGGAGCAATAGTGCCATGATAGTGTTCACACCATGTGGACACACACGAATTTTGGGGTCATTCCCACAATCCGAGGCTCGCTTTCCATGGAAACCCTAATCCATTGACCGTGATGTCTACAAGATTGACTAATTGCCGTCAGCGCATGTGCGTGTAGCCGGACGCACCCAGGGGTACAAAATTTGTTCGAACAACACCCCACCATGATAGTGTACACACCATGTGGACACACACAATTTTTTGGGTCATTCCCACCCTCCGAGGCTCGCTTTCTAGGGAAACCCTAATACATTGAAAAATTGCCGTCAGCGCATGTGCGTGTAGCCGGACGCACCCCGGGGTACAAAATTGGTTCAAACAACACCCCACCATGATAGTGTACACACCATGTGGACACACACGATTTTTGGGGTCATTCCCACAATCCGAGGCTCGCTTTTCAGGGAAACCCTAATCCATTGACCGTGCTGTCTACAACATTGACTAATTGCCGTCAGCGCATGTGCGTGTAGCCGGAAGCACCAAGGGGTACAAAATTGGTTCAAACAACACCCCACCATGATAGTGTACACACCATGTGGACAAACACAATTTTTTATGTCATTCCCACATTGCGAGGCTCGCTTTCCAGGGAAACCCTAATCCATTGACCGTGCTGTCTATAACATTGACTAATTGACGTCAGCGCATGTGCGTGTAGCCGGACGCACCCGGGGGTACAAAATTGGTTCAAACAACACCCCACCATGATAGTGTACACACCATGTGGACACACACGATTTTTGGGGTCATTCCCACAATCCGAGGCTCGCTTTCGTGGAAACCCTAATCCATTGACCGTGCCTGTCTACAACATTGACTAATTGCCGTCAGCGCATGTGCGTGTAGCCGGACGCACCAAGGGGTACAAAATTGGTTCAAACAACACCCCACCATGATAGTGTACACACCATGTGGACAAACACAATTTTTTATGTCATTCCCACATTGCGAGGCTCGCTTTCCAGGGAAACCCTAATCCATTGACAAATTGCCGTCAGCGCATGTGCGTGTAGCCGGACGCACCCGGGTGTACAAAATTGGTTCAAACAACACCCCACCATGATAGTGTTCACACCATGTGGACACACACGATTTTTAGGGTCATTCCCACAATCCGAGGCTCGCTTTCCAGGGAAACCCTAATCCATTAACCGTGATGTCTATAACATTGACTAATTGACGTCAACGCATGTGCGTGTAGCCGGACGCACCCGGTGGTACAAAATTTGTTCAAACAACACCCCACCATGATAGTGTACACACCATGTGGACACACACAATTTTTTGGGTCATTCCCACCCTCCGAGGCTCGCTTTCCAGGGAAACCCTAATACATTGACAAATTGCCGTCAGCGCATGTGCGTGTAGCCGGACGCACCCGGGGGTACAAAATTGGTTCAAACAACACCCCACCATGATAGTGTACACACCATGTGGACACACACGATTTTTGGGGTCATTCCCACAATCCGAGGCTCGCTTTCCAGGGAAACCCTAATCCATTGACCGTGTTGTCTACAACATTGACTAATTGCCGTCAGCGCATGTGCGTGTAGCCGGACGCACCCGGGGGTAAAAAATTAGTTCAAACAACACCCCACCATGATAGTGTACACACCATGTGGACAACCACAAATTTTTGGGTCATTCCCACATTGCGAGGCTCGCTTTCCAGGGAAACCATAATCCATTGACAAATTGCCGTCAGCGCATGTGCGTGTAGCCGGACGCACCCGGGGGTACAAAATTGGTTCAAACAACACCCCACCATGATAGTGCACACACCATGTGGACACACACGATTTTTTGGGTCATTCCCACAATCCGAGGCTCGCTTTCCAGGGAAACCCTAATCCATTGACCGTGATGTCTACAACATTGACTAATTGCTGTCAGCGCATGTGCGTGTAGCCGGACGCACGCGGGGGTACAAAATTGGTTCAAAAAACACCCCACCATGATAGTGTACACACCATGTGGACACACACAATTTTTTGGGTCATTCCCACCCTCCGAGGCTCGCTTTCCAGGGAAAACATAATCCATTGACAAATTGCCGTCAGCGCATGTGATTGTAGCTGGACGCACCCGGGGTACAAAATTGGTTCAAACAACACCCCACCATGATAGTGCACACACCATGTGGACACACACGATATTTTGGGTCATTCCCACAATCCGAGGCTCGCTTTCCAGGGAAACCCTAATCCATTGACTGTGCTGTCTACAACATTGACTAATTGCCGTCAGCGCATGTGCGTGTAGCCGGATGCACCCGGGGGTACAAAATTGGTTCAAACAACACCCCACCATGATAGTGTTCACACCATGTGGACACACACGAATTTTGGGGTCATTCCCACAATCCGAGGCTCGCTTTCCAGGGAAACCCTAATCCATTGACCGTGATGTCTACAACATTGACTAATTGTCGTCAGCGCATGTGCGTGTAGCCGGACGCACCCGGGGGTACAAAATTTGTTCAAACAACACCCCACCATGATATTGTACACACCATGTGGACACAGACAATTTTTTGGGTCATTCTCACCCTCCGAGGCTCGCTTTCTAGGGAAACCCTAATATATTGAAAAATTGCCGTCAGCGCATGTGCGTGTAGCCGGACGCACCCGGGGGTACAAAATTGGTTCAAACAACACCCCACCATGATAGTGTACACACCATGTGGACACACACGATTTTTTGGGTCATTCCCACAATCCGAGGCTCGCTTTTCAGGGAAACCCTAATCCATTGACCATGCTGTCTACAACATTGACTAATTGCCGTCAGCGCATGTGCGTGTAGCCGGACACACCAAGGGGTACAAAATTGGTTCAAACAACACCCCACCATGATAGTGTACACACCATGTGGACAAACACAATTTTTTATGTCATTCCCACATTGCGAGGCTCGCTTTCCAGGGAAACCCTAATCCATTGACAAATTGCCGTCAGCGCATGTGCGTGTAGCCGGACGCACCCGGGAGTACAAAATTGGTTCAAACAACACCCCACCATGATAGTGTTCACACCATGTGGACACACACGATTTTTAGGGTCATTCCCACAATCCGAGGCTCGCTTTCCAGGGAAACCCTAATCCATTGACCGTGATGTCTATAACATTGACTAATTGACGTCAGCGCATGTGCGTGTAGCCGGACGCACCCGGTGGTACAAAATTTGTTCAAACAACACCCCACCATGATAGTGTACACACCATGTGGACACACACAATTTTTTGGGTCATTCCCACCCTCCGAGGCTCGCTTTCCGGGAAACCCTAATCCATTGACAAATTGCCGTCAGCGCATGTGCGTGTAGCCGGACGCACCCGGGTGTACAAAATTGGTTCAAACAACACCCCACCATGATAGTGTTCACACCATGTGGACACACACGATTTTTAGGGTCATTCCCACAATCCGAGGCTCGCTTTCCAGGGAAACCCTAATCCATTAACCGTGATGTCTATAACATTGACTAATTGACGTCAACGCATGTGCATGTAGCCGGACGCACCCGGTGGTACAAAATTTGTTCAAACAACACCCCACCATGATAGTGTACACACCATGTGGACACACACAATTTTTTGGGTCATTCCCACCCTCCGAGGCTCGCTTTCCAGGGAAACCCTAGTACATTGACAAATTGCCGTCAGCGCATGTGCGTGTAGCCGGACGCACCCGGGGGTACAAAATTGGTTCAAACAACACCCCACCATGATAGTGTACACACCATGTGGACACACACGATTTTTGGGGTCATTCCCACAATCCGAGGCTCGCTTTCCGGGGAAACCCTAATCCATTGACCGTGCTGTCTACAACATTGACTAATTGCCGTCAGCGCATGTGCGTGTAGCCGGACGCACCCGGGGGTAAAAATTGGTTCAAACAACACCCCACCATGATAGTGTACACACCATTTGGACAAACACAATTTTTTGGGTCATTCCCACATTGCGAGGCTCGCTTTCCAGGGAAACCCTAATCCATTGACAAATTGCCGTCAGCGCATGTGCGTGTAGCCGGACGCACCCGGGGGTACAAAATTGGTTCAAACAACACCCCACCATGATAGTGCACACACCATGTGGACACACACGATTTTTGGGTCATTCCCACAATCCGAGGCTCGCTTTCCGGGAAACCCTAATCCATTGACCGTGATGTCTACAACATTGACTAATTGCTCGTCAGCGCATGTGCGTGTAGCCGGACGCACGCGGGGGTACAAAATTGGTTCAAACAACACCCCACCATGATAGTGTACACACCATGTGGACACACACAATTTTTGGGTCATTCCCACCCTCCGAGGCTCGCTTTCCAGGGAAACCATAATCCATTGACAAATTGCCGTCAGCGCATGTGCGTGTAGCCGGACGCACCCGGGGTACAAAATTGGTTCAAACAACACCCCACCATGATAGTGCACACACCATGTGGACACACACGATTTTTTGGGTCATTCCCACAATCCGAGGCTCGCTTTCCAGGGAAACCCTAATCCATTGACTGTGCTGTCTACAACATTGACTAATTGCCGTCAGCGCATGTGCGTGTAGCCGGACGCACCCGGGGTACAAAATTGGTTCAAACAACACCCCACCATGATAGTGTTCACACCATGTGGACACACACGAATTTTGGGGTCATTCCCACAATCCGAGGCTCGCTTTCCAGGGAAACCCTAATCCATTGACCGTGCTGTCTACAACATTGACTAATTGCCGTCAGCGCATGTGCGTGTAGCCGGACGCACCCGGGGGTAAAAAATTGGTTCAAACAACACCCCACCATGATAGTGTACACACCATTTGGACAAACACAATTTTTGGGTCATTCCCACATTGCGAGGCTCGCTTTCCAGGGAAACCCTAATCCATTGACAAATTGCCGTCAGCGCATGTGCGTGTAGCCGGACGCACCCGGGGTACAAAATTGGTTCAAACAACACCCCACCATGATAGTGCACACACCATGTGGACACACACGATTTTTTGGGTCATTCCCACAATCCGAGGCTCGCTTTCCAGGGAAACCCTAATCCATTGACCGTGATGTCTACAACATTGACTAATTGCTGTCAGCGCATGTGCGTGTAGCCGGACGCACGCGGGGGTACAAAATTGGTTCAAACAACACCCCACCATGATAGTGTACACACCATGTGGACACACACAATTTTTTGGGTCATTCCCACCCTCCGAGGCTCGCTTTCCAGGGAAACCATAATCCATTGACAAATTGCCGTCAGCGCATGTGCGTGTAGCCGGACGCACCCGGGGGTACAAAATTGGTTCAAACAACACCCCACCATGATAGTGCACACACCATGTGGACACACACGATTTTTTGGGTCATTCCCACAATCCGAGGCTCGCTTTCCAGGGAAACCCTAATCCATTGAACGTGCTGTCTACAACATTGACTAATTGCCGTCAGCGCATGTGCGTGTAGCCGGATGCACCCGGGGGTACAAAATTGGTTCAAACAACACCCCACCATGATAGTGTTCACACCATGTGGACACACACGAATTTTAGGGTCATTCCCACAATCCGAGGCTCGCTTTCCAGGGAAACCCTAATCCATTGACCGTGATGTCTACAACATTGACTAATTGTCGTCAGCGCATGTGCGTGTAGCCGGACGCACCCGGGGGTACAAAATTTGTTCAAACAACACCCCACCATGATATTGTACACACCATGTGGACACACACAATTTTTTGGGTCATTCCCACCCTCCGAGGCTCGCTTTCTAGGGAAACCCTAATACATTGAAAAATTGCCGTCAGCGCATGTGCGTGTAGCCGGACGCACCCGGGGGTACAAAATTGGTTCAAACAACACCCCACCATGATAGTGTACACACCATGTGGACACACACGATTTTTTGGGTCATTCCCACAATCCGAGGCTCGCTTTTCAGGGAAAACCCTAATCCATTGACCATGATGTCTACAACATTGACTAATTGCCGTCAGCGCATGTGCGTGTAGCCGGACACACCAAGGGGTACAAAATTGGTTCAAACAACACCCCACCATGATAGTGTACACACCATGTGGACAAACACAATTTTTTATGTCATTCCCACATTGCGAGGCTCGCTTTCCAGGGAAACCCTAATCCATTGACAAATTGCCGTCGGCGCATG
>NW_025900571.1:0-91663 GCF_022539505.1 Lolium rigidum | reverse complement strand
AGTTCTAGTAAACCAGTGAAGGCTGACGGACATAGCTCTTTGAAATAAAAGCAATCTCTTGAAGAAATGTTTACCAAAACTTGCATTGGTATTAGACTTTCTGGTCTAATATCGTAGCTAGTGCATTAAACACCTCTTATCTTTAATGAACTTGTTGAGTACGCTCGTACTCATACCACTCTTAAATCCCATGCTTAGATTGCCTGAATCGTCTGGAGGAGGACTGCGACAACAATGAAGGAGCCGAGATCATCGGCTATGAAGAACCGGACCTCTACGGAGGTATAGAAGGCGTAGACTACATCATCGTCTACGGATCCGGAGAGGCTTCCGGAGGAGATCAAGCCTAGAGACATCCAGTAGTAGTAGTAACCGAGCAGCCCGAACTCTTAGTATTTAGCTGCTCGAGGCAATAAATGTATAGTTTAATGAGACTCTTATATTGTAAGCTAAGTTGGGTTCATCTCGAATCCAGGAGTATCCCTCTTAGGACCCAAGAGGAGCTCCAAGACAATATATGTTTGATGCTTGTAATAATAAGTGAATGAGTTATGGACCTGCTATGTTCTGTTGTACTACTCTGAGGGATGTAATATTTGCGGAATGGTACTTCGTGAATGTTATATCAACGACTGGCATACTACAACATGCAGTGGTATGCAGGGTCACCACACTATGGCAACATGACATAGATCATAGGATTATAACTTATAGCATCAAACACCATGGTTACATAGGGCGGTTCAGAGGTTTGTGAGAGGATGGACCACTGAATACAATGAGGAGTTGGTGATGGAGATGGCGGTGAAGACGTTGGAGGGCTCAGCGAGGAGCGCCAGGAGGCGGAGGCGTGGGCGGCGGCGGCGCGGGGGACTCCTTCCCCGCCGCCGGCATCATGGGGGAGCAGCGCCCTTTAGCCTTCTTCTTCCTTGAGTTGGTGCTGGTGTAGATGAGTGTTTCCCCCTCCTTGGCTTCTGCCAAGGAGGAGGATTTTCGTGACAATGCTTCGGGGCCTCCAAAAATAGGGTTTCCCATCAATATATAGTATTGGAGATGCAATCAAGGCCATGGGATGGATGCCCCTTTGATCCAAGGACTCTTGGGCACCTCTACAACCTTCCTAGGACTCCCCTCTGTCCTTCATGGGCCTCACAACTCGTGGCTGGGCCGAAATATCCAGGTATGGAAAGAGTTTGTGTCAAATACGTCACCAACTTTCGGAGTCCCGATACTGCACGAACCTCCGCAGTAATTCTGCTCTGCCGGATGCATCCGTTGTCCGTTCTGGACGAATAAGATGTCAAATTGTTCGGTTTGAAATTCTTTACAACTTTGTAGTTTACGACTTTTCCATTGGACGTCGTTTTGATGGAGTTTTGAAGCGATCTTTGAAAAGTGTTCAGCAGGGAGAGATTCCGGGAACTTCCAGATTTCACCATAATGAGCTATTTCCTTCCATATTTGCCTATTTCTTGCACAACAAAGTTGAAACCAAGAACTTATGCACTTTTGCAACTATTAATAGGTTAGTCCCTTAAAACATATAGTAATTGGTGTAAAACAAGCATGGAACATCAAAAATTATAGATACATTTGCGACGTATCAATATCCCCAAGCTTAACTCCTGCTCGTCCTCGAGTAGGTAGTGATAAAAAGAATAATTTTTGAGGTGACATGCACCTTCAAAGTTCAAAGAATTACTAGATACAAATAATTTAAGAACAATTAATAACACGTTCATGATTCAATCAACAATAATTTTGGGACCATGCACATAGAACTAAGAATGACAACTATGCTCTCATAAGACGGTGCATATAACTTAGCAGATGAAGACTCAACATAAAAGTAAAAGAATGGCCCTTCGCAGAGGGAAGCGAGAGATTAAACATGTGCTAGAGCTTTTTATTTTGAAAACATAGAGATATAAAATTTTAAGAGAGGCAATTGTGTCAACGGTAGCAATAAGTAATATAGGTTATGTATAAGACTTCCTATAAGTTGCAAGCCTCATGCATCGAATAGTAATAGTGCCCGCACCTTGTCCTAATTAGCTTGGATTTTCATGGATTATCATCGCATTACATATGTTTCAACCAAGTTTCACAAAGGGGTACCTCCATGCCACCTGTACAAAGGTCTAAGGAGAAAGTTCGCATTGGATTTCTCGCATTTGATTAGTCTCAACTTAGAAATCCATACCGGGACAACATGGACAACAGACAAATGGACTCCTCTTTAAGCTTAAAGCTTTTGGCAACATAAATTTCTCATAAGAGATTTTTGAGGTTTTAATGTCCATGCTGAAACTTCCACCATGTAAACATGGCTTTGGTTAGCGGCCCAATGTTCTTCTCTAACAATATGCATACTCTAACCTTTTATCATGGTTATCTCCTTTACTTCAGACAAGACGGACATGCATAGTAACTCACATGATATTTATCAAAAATATGATGATGGTGTCCCCATGTCAGCATGGTTGCCACACAACAAGCAGCTTATAAGAACTAAGATACATAAGTGACATATTCCACACCACAATATTTTTTAGGCTACTTTCCCATGAGCTATGTATTGCAAAAACAAGGAATTATTTTGAAGGTTTTAAACGTAGCACATGTAAATTTACTAGGAGTGGCGGTGAAATACCACATATATGTAGGTATGGTGGACACTTTTGGCATATTTTTGTTTTTGTTGGTTGGATGCACGAGTAGAGATCATACTCAATACATAATGAAGGCTAGCAAAAAGAAAGATAGTGGCCAACTAAGAGAGCAATAATGGTCATAATCATGCATAGCAACAAAACTTATTAATTAAAGCATATGGTGATATTAAAAGTCTAAACTAAATGATCAATTCAACGCAATTGAAACATCAGAGGAGATCTTCCATTTGCATCACTATTAATATGAAACCTTTTTACTCGTATCCAACACCAATCAACTTATTTGAAACAACTCTCATTTATAATATTCATTAAAGATCAGAGAGCTAATCATATATAACTGAAGCATACTAACAAGCTCTGAACAAAATAGGAGTGAAAAACCAGAGCTAAACGCAGTACTAGCAAAAATAAAACCCTCGTTGAACAATAAGAGTGAAAACTAGAGCGTTCATACAATTAAAACGGATCGTGTCTCTCTCCCAAACAAACATGGTATGATGATGCCCACTTTATTGAAAATAAAATACACAACAGAAAATAAAGATGCTCCAAGAATAACACATAGTATATGAAGCATTAAAAATATAGTGAACAGAAACATGACCTGATATTTTTATTGATGAAGAAGGGGATGCCTTGGGCATCCCCAAGCTTTGACGCTTGTACTTCTTGAATATATCTTGGGGTGAAATGGGCATCCATAAGCTTGAGCTTTTGTCCATTCTTCATCTCATCTCATCATTCTTCTTTCCTACACTTGAAAACTTTCTTCATACAAAACTCATCACAAATCTCATTAGCAGCGTTAGTGCAATGATAATATTAATCAAATCTACAAAGTTAAGTATGACATATGAAGAGCATTTTAATAAGCATTAGCTACCGTATCACAACTTCAATAAGGTTCTTTGATCAAGAGAACTCAAAAAGGTGGGCAAAAAGATGCAAATGTAAAACAGTGCAAGAATCTGTCAAAACAGAACAGTTCGTAAAAATTGATTTTTGAAAAATAGTTACGCTGCGTAACCCGAAAAACTATGAACTAATGAAAGTTAGATAAATACCTGGGGAAGATGCTCGTAAATTGGCAGCTCAAAATTACGTTCTGGTGATTTTTGGCGATTTTTATCGTGACGAACCAGAAACAATAAACAAGATTGCAAATCTCCCAAATACCACTTTCTTACCATTAGAGGCAATTCTTGGCACAAAAACAAAACAAACATGATAAGGAGAGGTCATTACAGTAGTAATGACTTCCAAGACTCAACAAAGCAGTAAATAACAGAAATATAAACATATTGTGTTGTCTCCCATAAAGCTCTTTCTTTATAGCCATTTAAGATGGGCATGATTATTTGATGGAGCTCTCAGACCCCCTTTTTTTTGTTGTTTTTTTCCAATTATAAGTGAAACTGACAAAGCAACAAGAACCAAATAAAGAACCTAATAAAACTAAATAGGATAAAACCAAAGATAATAAAAGCAACTATATACAATGCTTACATGTGGATGGGTAATACTGAGTTTGAAGGAGACAACCTCATGTTGGTTGATGAATAGGGGGATGCCTTGGGCATTGATACGTCTCAAACGTATCTATAATTTCTTATGTTCCATGCTAGTTTTATGATAATACTCACATGTTTTATACACACTTTACATCATTATTATGCATTTTCCGGCAATAACCTATTAACGAGATGCCGAAGTGCCAGTTCCTGTTTTGTGCTGTTTTTGGTTTCAGAAATCCTACACAGGAAATATTCTCGGAATTGGACGAAACGAACGCCCAGGGTCTTATTGTTCCACGGAGCTTCCAGAAGACCGAAGAGGATACGAAGTGGGGCCACGAGGCACCGCCACCACAGGGCCGCGGGGCTAGGGGGGGCCCGCGCCGCCCTATGGTTTGGGGCCCCCGTGAGCCCTCCGACTCTGCCCTTCCGCCTACATATACTCTCTATCGCGAAAACCCTATTACCGAGAGCCACGATACGGAAAAAGTTCCAGAGACGCCGCCGCCAATCCCATCTCGGGGGATTCAGGAGATCGCCTCCAGCACCCTGCCGGAGAGGGGAATCATCTCCCGGAGGACTCTTCATCACCATGATCGCCTCCGGACTAATGTGTGAGTAGTTCATCCTTGGACTATGGGTCCATAGCAGATAGCTAGATGGTTGTCTTCTCCTCATTGTGCTATCATGTTAGATCTTGTGAGCTGCCTATCATGATCAAGATCATCTATTTGTAATGCTACATGTTGTGTTTGTTGGGATCCGATGAATATGGAATACAATGTCAAGTTGATTATTGATCTATCATATATGTGTTGTTTATGTTCTTGCATGCTCTCCGTTGCTAGTAGAGGCTGCGGCCAAGTTGATACTTGTGACTCCAAGAGGGAGTATTTATGCTCGATAGTGGGTTCATGCCTCCATTGAATGCAGGACGTGTGACGAAAGTTCTAAGGTTGTGGATGTGCTTGTTGCCACTAGGGATAAAACATCAATGCTTTGTCTAAGGATATTTGTGTTGATTACATTACGCACCATACTTAATGCAATTGTCTGTTGTTTGCAACTTAATACTTTGGAAGGGGTGCGGATGTTAACCTGAAGGTGGACTTTTTAGGCATAGATGCATGCTGGATAGCGGTCTATGTACTTTGGTGTAATGCCCTGATTAAATCTCATATTAGTCATCGTGATATGTATGTGCATTGTTATGCCCTCTCTATTTGTCAATTGCCCAACTGTAATTTGTTCACCCAACATGCTATTTCTTATCGGAGAGATACCACTAGTGAACTGTGGACCCCGGTCCATTCTTTTACATCTGAAATACAATCTACTGCAAACTCTGTTCTCTATTGTTCTTCGAAACAAACATCATTCTCCACACCATAAGTTTAATCCTTTGTTTACAGCAAGCCGGTGAGATTGACAACCTCACTGTTAAGTTGGGGCAAAGTATTTTGATTGTGTTGTGCAGGTTCCATGTTGGCACCGGAATCCACGGTGTTGCGCCGCACTACACTCCGCCACCAACAACCTTCACGTGGCCTTCATCTCCTCTGCGGTTCGATAACCTTGGTTTCTTGCGAGGGAAAACTTGCTGCTGTACGCATCACACCTTCCTCTTGGGGTTCCCACCAGACGTGTGTCTCACGCGCCATCAAGCAATTTTTCTGGCGCCGTTGCCGGGGAGATCAAGACACGCTGCAAGGGGAGTCTCTCACATCCAATCTCTTTACTTTGTTTTTTTCTTTCTTTACTTTACTTTATTTACTGCTTTGTTTGCTTTCTCTATATCAAAAATACAAAAAAAATAGTTACTTGCTTTATTTTATTTACTGTCTTGTTTGCATTCTTTATACCAAAAACACAAAAAAATTAGTTACTTGCATTTACTTTATTCTATTATCATGACTAGTCATGTAGCTGTTACTATATCACCTGAGGAATCAATCTTTACTTTTAAACAAGGGGGCGAGGAGAGTTTTAAAGAAGCTTGGTCTAGAATTTTTGATTCTTATATAAAACTGAACCTAAAATGACTCTAAGTTTGCTTCTTAGTAACTTTTATTTTGGGCTTATTCTTCGCTATAGATATTCCTTAGATGCTGTAGTGGGAGGAGATTTCCTTCACTGTGATAGAGATCAAGCTTTTAATGCCATAAAAAAATTGGTTACATCATCTAGCTCCGCTAATAATTTTGATTCATCTCTTGCTAGCATTCATAATAGATTAAACACTCTAGAAACAGATATATCTTGTTTAAAAAAAGGGGTACAACCAGATTCGCGAATATTATGATTATGTTCCAGTAAGCTTTGAACCTTCAATGTGGGTGCCTACTATTAAAGTTGCTATTTGTGGTGAAATTTTTTATGCTCAGCTGTGATATTATGTACGAGTTCTGCCTTATGCCTAAAAGTATTTATGAATCTTTGACACTTTGGGAACTTACTTGAAGGAGGAGAAGGAAAAACTCTTACTGATAACTCTGTTATAATTCCTAAGGGAATAGCTGAAGGTGATGTTCACAACCTTTCTTGGAAGAACGGTATCCACTTGATTATCTCGTCTGTTGAATGTGTAGGGACAGGACAAATCACACTTGGAAGATCCCTGCTGAAACTCGTGGGAGCAATCATAGATGTGGGGAAAGGCACTCTAAATTTTACCACTACACCCGGATGCGGTCATATATTCCCTAAACCAAAGAGTAAGAATAAGAGTAAGAAGGGTAGGCGCAAAGCCCCTGGTAAGAATGTTGATGCTTCATCTCTCGATAATACTTGATTCGCACTTTCTGCGCCTAGCTGGAAGGCGTTAAAGAAAAGCGCTTATGGGAGACAACCCATTATTTTACTTCTGCGCTTTTGTTTTATATTTGAGTCTTGGAAGTTGTTACTACTGTAGCAACCTCTCCTTATCTTTATTTTTATTGCATTGTTGTGCCAAGTAAAGTCTTTGATAGTAAGGTTAATACTAGATTTGGATTACTCCGCAGAAACAGATTTCTTGCTTTCACGAATTTGAGTATACCTCTCTGTAGGTAACTCATAGAAATCTTCCAATTTTCGTGTGTGATCCTCAGATATGTACGCAACTTTCATTCAATTTTAGCTTTTTCATCTGAGCAAGCTAAGTGCCCCTGAAAAATTCGTCTTTACGGACTGTTCTGTTTTGATAGATTCTGCCTTTTTATTTCGCATTGCCTCTTTTTCTATGTTGAATGGATTTCTTTGTTCCATTAACTTTCAGTAGCTTTGTGCAATGTCCAGAAGTGTTAAGAATGATTATGTTACCTCTGAATATGTGAATTTTTGATTATGCACTAACCCTCTGATACATCGCAAACGTATCTATAATTTTTGATGTTCAATGCTTGTTTTACACCAATTACTATATGTTTTAAGGGACTAACCTATTAATAGTTGCAAAAGTGCACAAGTTCTTGGTTTCAACTTTGTTGTGCAGCAAATAGGCAAATATGGATGGAAATAGCTCATTATGGTGAAATCTGGAATTTCCCGGAATTTGTCCCTGCTGAACACTTTTCAAAGATCGCTTCGAAACTCCATCAAATCAACGTCCAATGGAAAAGTCGTAACTACAAATTTGTAGAGAATTTCAAACCGAACAATTTTGGCATCTTATTCGTCCAGAACGGACAACGGATGCATCCGTCAGAGCATAATTACTGCGGAGGTTCGTGCAATCTCGGGACTCCGAAAGTTGGTGACGTATTTGACACAAACTCTTTCCATACCTGGATATTTCAGCCCAGCCACGAGTTGTGAGGCTCATGAAGGACAGAGGGGAGTCCTAGGAAGGTTCTAGAGGTGCCCAAGAGCCCTTGATCAAAGGGGCATCTATCCCATGGCCTAGATTGCATCTCCAACACTATATATTGATGGGAAACCCTATTTTTGGAGCTCCCCAAGCATTGTCATGAAAATACTCCTCCTTCGCAGCAGCCAAGGAGGGGGAAACACTCATCTACACCAGCACCAACTGTAACATCCCAAATTTCAATAAAAGAGAGAAGCAAAGTTCCAGAGATCCAAATTTCAGAACCAACAAAAACTTTTCAATTGCATATAGTGCCCTGCATAGGACTTGTGCATCTTGAGTGATATGCCATGATGATTGTTTTATTGTCTATGTGATAGAACTCTAAAACCCTAAAGTGATCAAGTGGAGATCCCCTGACAAATAAATCAAAAGAGAGAAAGAAATCAAATAAGAGTAAAACCTAAAAACCCTAACATATGGCTTATGCCATTTTTTGCAAACTTTGACCCTAGACCCTTTTGACTTCACGATTACTTGTAATATGCTATTTGATGGTTATTACAACTTTGGGGAATCAAGAAATACGGCATAGACAAATCAAAAATCAATTCTTGCTCACATAGAATAATGGTTGTTCTCGACTTTTATGGTCACGGTCACCACTTTGAGCCTCTAGAATTCAAAATTTCTAAACCAAACAAATCCCATTCTTTGCATAGTCATCCAAGTGCTCAACAAGGTGAACAACTTCGTAAAGACCATCACCCCCAAATTCATCTTGGATCAAAAGTTAGAAGCAAGCAAAGAGGAGACTTTGAAACTTTGGCAAGATCACAATTTTCAAATTGTGATCAAGCCGAGCCACCTAACCTGATCACCACTTGACCTCATGGCTCACATGACATACCTGCACACTACCTAGACCATGCATTGACACCTCTTGGACACGTACCAGGCACATGGCCTAGCCACGGCCATGCGCAGCCACGTTCCCCACCGACGCCCACCTGCTCTCTCTCTCTCTGTGCTCTCCGGCCCGAGCCACCATGCCAAGCACGTCGCCCATGATCTCCAGAGATCGCCCGTACCGCCGTTGGAACGGAGGACGACAGACACGACCCGAAGGTGGATCGCGCCCGGGGCACGCTCGGTGCGCCGCCAACGGCATGGCGCGTCGCCGGTCCCGCCGGACGCGCGCGACACGGGCACGCGTCGATCGCCGTACCTCGCCGTACACCGACCAGCTCGCGCGCCACGGTACTCGCCTCGCCACGCGGAGCTCGCGCGGACACGCTCGCGTCACCCCTGGCGCCTGCCGCCCGCGGAGGGAAGGCTTCCTTCCGCCACGGCCGCGACGATGCGCGCACGCCCCGAACGTCGTACGCCCCCATTTGCCACGCCGTTGACGCTCCAGGGACCGCGGTGACGTCGTGAACACCACTGGCGCCGTCGCCTAGCCCTCTAGCTCACCCGGGAGAAGCCGCGCCCATGTCGAGCCACCACCCTGCCCCGCAACACACACTCCCCTCCTATAAATAAAGGACTTCCCACGAGCAATCGAGCACACCACCATGATCTCCTCTCACCACCGCTTCTCCTCGCACCTACTAGCCACCTCCAATCGTCGCCGGAGCTTCCTCGATTGGAAGATCGGGCCGGAGCCTGGCGAAATCGCGAGTCGATCAAGAAGCCACCTCGAGCGGCAGCTGCTGTCTGCGAGGCTGCCTCGCCGTCGTCCACAGCCTCGTCGAAGCACACCGCGCCAGCCTACACTGAGAGCCACGGTGAGAGCTTTCAGCGACCCTACCTCGCCGCGCCCGGTGGCTTGATCTCGCCGGAGATGACGATGCCTGCGCGTGGTCCGATCCGGTTCATGATGCGACGCTCGCCTTGATCCGCTACCGATTCGGCTTTTAAGAGTCGGCGGCGAGTGGCCCCCACTCGTCCGAGCGGCCCAAGCGCACGAGCTGCGTTACTGGGCCGTTTTCGTTTCGTTGCGAATCGTTTCGGCCCACCTCGTGTTCCCGCCAGCCCGTTAAGTTCAAATTCGATTTAATTCTTTTCAAACAAATTCAATACTGGCTCCAACTTTGAAAATCCATAGAATAGGTTTGGCTTGGCCAAATTTAGCAAACTTCATATTGTTGGAAAGCTATGGAAAAGTTCTACAGCATGCCGCCGGTCTCACCTTGAGATATGTTGTAGAAATAATGTGACAAAAAGAACAATCCAGAGACTTTTTCACATTCAATTAAATCTTAAAAATCAACCAAAATAGATATTTAGTTAATTCCAACTCCAATAGCTCCCATTTGACTTACACTAATTGTTTCTGCAAGAAAATGGTGTGGTCACTTTGCATGATCATGCCCTAGTTTAAATAATGGGCAATATGGCTAATGTACTTAAGTGATATTGCCCAAAACTATTATGCAAACCATATGAAGTATTTTACTTCATTTAAATCTTGTCTCAAGTGAATTCATGCTGATGTTTGAACCCCTGGTCAAACACTCTTATATGAAAGACTTGGAGATTTAAATCATTTGTAGGATTATTAAATGGTATGAGGTGTTCTACCTCATTTAAATCATTTTCTCAAATAATGATAATGAATGGTTGACTTAGGTCAACATAAGTTCATGTATTATGGTTTGAGAAATTAAATCTTAAGAAGATTTCAATGAGAGGAAATTATTCCTCAAGAACCCTATGGAAATTATCTTTCACATATGAATGAGAGGAAATGATTTTTTTCCTCAAGTCACACAACCAATGCAACCTAATTGAGTTAATTGTGTGCTTAGCCTAGTTGTGTGAATGTATTTGATGTTTGGGAATAGCCATTGAATTAGTGAGTAATTATACTCGTATTCAAATTTAGACGCTAGCACCGGAGGGAATACCGGGGAAGAGGAAGGATACTACCAAGAGGAGGAAGAAGAGAACCTTGAGAACTACCAAGGCAAGATAATACTCTTGCAAAGTGCAAAGCTCCTTTGGGGCAAGGCACCATGATTCTTACCTTTCTTAACACAAGCCTATCCCAAGTTTTAACTATACCAGTTTTACTTGTTTATTTCAAAGAGTTACTTGGATAAGTTAATTTGGTCTAAGTGATTAAGATTACTAGTGTAGCAAGGTTAGTCTCAAGTAGCCAAGCAAGATAGCACCCCTCATGATTAGTGCTAGTGCTAAGATATTAAAACTTGACTACTCATAGATGGGAACATGTGACTTTGAAATGAATTTGAAACTTTGGAATGATGAGTCATTCCATTGAATGATGTTTGAAAGTGAAAATGACCAAGAGAAGATGGTGATTTTTGATACAAAACTGATATTGGTTTGAATGCGATACCTTTCCAATTTTTAGTACCCCCACAATACCTGATTATGGGTAGGGCTTAACTGGAAGTTTATGCATCTTAGTATGGGTTCCTACGAACACACATCATAGGGGTTATGCCGAGGCTGCCTCTCTGTTGTTGAGAAAAGATGTGAATTGAGGTGAATTGTAAGGCCAAGCCCCATGCGGTTCCCGGAGTTGACGATTTGGTCTTCACTCTGGGAGGCCAAGCTCATGGGGAAAGGTGCTCATACTAGGGTTTGTAAGTGAAAGGTTATGGTTGATGATCCAGCAGTACATCGTGTTTACGATGATTCGGGGTTATCCGTACGGATGGAATCAAATGTTGTGGCACAAGTGTGCAACCTCCTGCGCAGTGTAAACCTATTCGAATAGCCGTGTCCACGGTTACGGACGATTGGAAAGGCCATACAGTTCAGTGTGTCAGATTTTTGAAAATGTTGGTGAAGTGAATGGTGATTTGGTGACTGGTTTGAAATACAACAAATGTTGTGGGAATGACACTAATGTTCCCACTTGAGTTAGTTAGCTCATTAATAAGTCTTTGATCAAATACTTGTAAACTAAAATTGGCTTTATGCAAATTAAACTAGAGCTTAGTTACCCCTTACTAAAATTGTAGTAATCACATTAGTGTTAGTTTGCAAGTACTTAAAGTACTTACGGCTTTGCCTCACGGCTATTCAAATGCCCGGAGTATGAAGATGAAACGGAACTACTCGAGGAGATGACCGAGCGGGACGCCTACGATAACTAGGAGTCTTCCGACGTCAAGCGTTGGCCTGTGGACTAGAGAGTCCCTTTATCGTTACGCTTCCGCTATGAACTTGTGTTTGTTCGTTGATCAATAGATCAATTATTTGTGTAATATGGATCATGTGATTCAAGTGTAAGACAATATGGTTTGTAATAAATGATGACTGTGATACTTAACTATTATTCCTCGCAACAACAATATTCCTGGGATTGCGATGAATGACATAATAGGCATCTGGACTTAAAAATCCAGGTGTTGACAAGTTGGTATCTGAGCCATTGTTTGACCTTAGAAGACCCTAGTTAGAATGGACGTTCATGAAAACTTAACTTTGAAATTAAATGAAGAGAATATTTATGAAAATTTACTCACATTCTTGCCTTTGAGACTTTTTCGAAATTTGAATCATGCTCTTTCTTATTCGAATCTACTTAAAATTTTGCCACACTTGTTCACTCTCTAACTTACTCATCCATTTCGCTCGGATGGAGCCGAATGAACCCATCAACGCCAAGTTCTACCAGCTTGGGAACGGTGGAAGTCTCGTTTTCGAGCACGACCTCACTGCTGTCTCGGCCTTTCTTGGGCACCTTCACCCTGAGTTCCACGGGACTCAGGTGAACGATCAGCCCGGTGGTGAGTTGCAGTGGATCATCACTGCAGATCTGAGAGGCACGATGGAGTCTCCCAACTCGGAGAGGATCCTTTTCTCTTTCCGTGAGAGCAATGCGGCTCGACGGACTCGCAAGAGCCCTTCAAGAGGCACTTGCGCGTCTCTGTGGACAGAACATGGTGCACCTGCTTGCGTCCTGCTTCGCTCACCTTGTGAGGCGTGATGCCGCAGGAGTGCCCATGGTGCTGCAGTCTCACCCGGAGTTGAGGCACCACGCCGAGCATCTGGATTTCATGTTGTATCACACGCAGCAGGATCTGGACAACGCTCGTGCGTACACCAACCAGACCCACCTCGCTCTGGCAACCCATGTTGATGCCATCAAGATGCTCTCCAAGGATCGCAACAAGCTCCGCCTGCAGCGTGCCAAGAGGGATGCTACTATTGATCGCCTTCGCGCGCAGATCGCATCTTTGGAGGCCACCGTCAAGGCCCAGGAGGACCAGCTGAAGGAGATGGAGGAGGATGATGAGGGTATCGACCTTCAGGGAGGAGGAGCCTTCCTGAGCGACGACGACGACTTTGAGGAGGATGAGTTCACTGAGGAGGAGGACTACGTGAACCTGGAGCCAGGACCCGATGACGTCGTTCTGATTGACGTTGAGGACGAGGGTAACTGCACTTGAGCACTTATGTAGGTGTGAGTTGTATCCCGTCCGTTGTATCGTAGCATGTGACATGGTTCTTCAAACCATGGAAAGAGTTGGGTGTTAGCTTGTAATGTGTTCCGTTGAATGAATGAATGAATGAATGTGTGTTGTCATCAAAAGCACTCAAGTTTTAAAGTTTTTTAACTTATCCAAAAATAAACCATATAATTTTCCCTCTTATCTTATGATCTTCTGTATATCCAGATGGCCCCTCCCAATCGCCACAACAATGACGCGATGATGCAACTGCTGCAAACCCTGCTGGAAGACAGGGAGACTGAAAGAGCTGAACGTCAAGCCAACATCGCCGCACTGCAAAACCTTGCGAACCAAGGCCATGGGAATCATGATCACCCAGGATCAAAACTCAAGAACTTTCAGAACACCAACCCTCCGGTGTTTGGCAAGACGGAGGAACCCCTCGATGCCGATGACTGGCTCCAGACCATGGAGAATAACTTGGAAGTAGCTGGAGTGGAAGCTAACGAGATGGTCCTGTTTGCAACCCATTATCTCGCTGGACCAGCCCGAGCCTGGTGGACTAGCACCCGTGCCATGAACGGAGGACAATTCATGACTTGGGCAGACTTCAAGCTCAAGTTCAGCAAGTACCATGTACCCCCGGGTCTTATCAAGAAGATGAGGGATGAATTCCGTGAACTGAAGCAAGGTCGCATGACGGTGGTAGAATACCGCGACATGTTCCTTACCCTGTCAAGGTACGCCCCCGATGAGACCGACACCACTGAGACGAGGCAGGAGAGATTCCTAAACGGACTGCATGATGAGATGCAGACTGTCGTCGTCAACATCCCCTTCGCCGACCTTGAAGCCCTTGTTGACTCCGCCATCCAGATGGAAGGCAAGCTGAACCAAGCCAATGAGAACCGCAAACGTCGCATGATGCACCAGAGTGGGCCTAGCAATGCCCCGAAGTATCGCCCCAGCTCAAGCGGAGGTTTCACTCCGAGAAACAACAACAAGCCCCCTATGCAGAACTCGCGCCCCGGTTATCAGAACCGGAGTGGAGGAAACTCCAGGCCAGGAGGCCACAACAACAACTACTACAACAACAACAACAACAACAACAACAACTTCAACCGCGCGCCGCCCAGAGCTCTCCACCCCAACAACAACAACGCCAACAACGCCCCCAGAACCGGAAGCAACGCCGTCCCCGTCGCCCCCAAGGACAAGTCTACCATCACCTGCTATGAGTGCGGAGTGGTGGGACACTACTCCAACGATTGTCCCAAGAGGCTCGCCAAGCTCGCAGGGAACACCACTGCACCTGCTCAGCAGCAACGCCGCATCTCCACCGGCAAGAAGTTCGCCCCCAACAACCCCAACAACCGCAACGGCCGTCTCTTCCACATGAATGCCTAAGAAGCCCAGGAAGCACCAGGATGTTTGTACTTGGGTATGTTTTCCGTCAACTCGGTACACTGCCAGAGTATTGTTTGATTCCGGAGCATCTCATTCTTTTGTCACGGAAGACTTTGCATCCACAAGTAAAATTCAACCTATCAGCTTGAAGCATGTCATGATAGTTCAAATTCCCGGATCAACCACCAAAGCCAGAAAATTTTGCAAAAATGTACCCATCATAATACATGAAGTAGAGTTCCTTGCCAATCTTATAATTCTGGGAACCAAAGGTTTGGAAGTAGTACTGGGTATGGATTGGATGGCCAAACACCATGGATTGATTGATTGTGCTAAGAAAGCCATTACCATGACTAGTAGCACCGGTATCATAGTAGAACATGTATCTGAGAGACTACCCAGAAAGTTTACCTGCAACCAGAGTGTAGCCAAGCCCACCTTGGATCAGATCAGGGTTGTTTGTCGATACCCCGATGTGTTTCCTGAGGGTTTACCCGGTATGCCCCCAGATCGGGATATCGAGTTTATCATCGAGTTAATTCCTGGAACAGGACCTATAGCCCAGAGAGCCTATAGCATGAACCCAGCAGAACTAGTGGAACTGATTCGACCGAGTGCGTCGCCTTGGAGATCCCAAGTTTTGTTTGTGGACAAGAAGGATGATGCCAGTCGTTTATGTACGGATTATCGTAAGCTTAACGATGTCACCATCAAGAACAAATACCCCTTGCCAAAGATAGAAGACCTGTTTGACCAACTGACCGGTGCCATAGTATTCTCGAAGATTGATCTTAGGACTGGATACCATCAATGGAAGATTCGAGCATCCGATATTCCCAAAACTGCCTTTACCACCAGATATGGATTGTACGAGTACAATGTCATGTCATTTGGACTGACCAATGCCCCCGCTTACTTCATGAACCTCATGAACAAGATCTTCATGAACTTCCTAGATAAGTTTGTCGTTGTGTTCATCGATGACATCCTAATCTACTCCAAGTCTGAAGAAGAACATGAGCAACACCTGGAAGCTGTCCTAGATACCCTTCGGGAGCATCAGTTGTATGCTAAGTTCAGCAAGTGTGAATTTTGGCTGAAGGAAGTAGGATTCCTGGGACATATCTTGTCTGCAGGAGGAATTGCCGTAGATCCCGCCAAAATCAAGACTGTTGCAGAATGGAAAGCCCCAACAACCCAGACCGAGGTCCGCGCTTTTCTTGGATTAGCTGGATATTACCGCAGATTTGTCGAAGGCTTCTCGAGCATCGCTCGACCAATGACCCAATTGCTGAAGAAGGACAAGAAGTTCGAATGGACTGACAAATGTGAAGAGAGTTTCCAACAACTCAAGAGTAGACTGACCTCAGCCCCAATTCTGATCATGCCGGACATCACCAAACCGTTTGACGTCTATTGTGACGCCTCCAAGATTGGTCTTGGATGCGTGTTGATGCAAGAAGGCAAGGTGATATCTTATCTGTCTAGGCAACTAAAGCAGCATGAGCAGAACTATCCAGCCCATGACCTCGAGCTTGCAGCTGTAGTTTTAGCACTGAAGGTATGGCGTCATTACCTCATGGGTAATCGCTGCGAGATCTATTCGGATCACAAGAGCCTGAAGTACATCTTCACCCAGAAGGAGCTGAATATGAGGCAGAGAAGAAGGTTAGAGTTGATCAAGGACTATGATATGGAAATCCACTATCACCCCGGCAAGGCCAATGTGGTAGCAGATGCACTGAGTAGACTGTCGTGTCAGCTGAACTCCATGATAGCAGAAGAACAACCTAGCCTCTACCAAGAATTTGAGCAGTTTAGAATGGAACTAGTTAGTGAAGGATTCCTAGCCAGCATAGAGCTTCAGCCTACTTTGATTGGTCAGATCAAGGAAGCACAAAAGGGAAATGCCAGCATTGACGGAATCAAGAAACAAATAGTTGCAGGAAAGGCACCAGGATTCACCGTAGATGAAGCCGGAGTTCTTTGGTACAAAGGACGCCTCTGCGTACCATCGGACTCGGATTTGAAGCAAGTCATTCTGCAAGAAGCCCATGACACCCTTTATTCAATTCACCCCGGAGGTACCAAGATGTATCAATACTTGAAAGAGCAATTCTGGTGGCATGGAATGAAGAGAGAGATCGGAAGCTACATAGCCAAGTGTCATATCTGTCAAAGAGTCAAGGCGGAACATCAACGACCCGCAGGACTGCTGCAACCCCTACAGATTCCAGAATGGAAGTGGGATTCGGTAGGAATGGACTTTATCACAGGTTTGCCCAAATCCAGCAAAGGCAATGACTCCATATGGGTAGTTGTTGATAGATTGACCAAGGTAGCTCATTTCATCGCCGTCAAGACCACGTACCAAGGCCCGAAGTTAGCTGAACTGTACATTTCCAGAATTGTCGCCCTACACGGAACCCCAAGTCTATAGTGTCAGATAGAGGATCACAATTCACCTCAAGATTCTGGCAGAAAGTGCACGAAGGACTAGGAACCCGTCTGAATTTCAGCACCGCCTATCACCCGCAGACCGATGGACAGACGGAAAGAGTCAACCAGATCCTCGGAGGACATGCTGAGAGCATGTGTACTGGAGTACGGATCCAAGTGGGAAGACTGCTTGCCTTATGCAGAATTCTCCTACAACAATAGCTACCAAGCCAGCTTACAGATGGCCCCCTTTGAAGCTTTGTACGGAAGGAAGTGACGTACCCCCCTGAATTGGTCGGAAGTCGGAGAAAGCCAAATCTTTGGACCTGATGTTCTTCGTGAAGCCGAAGAGAAAGTGCACAAGATCCGCGAGTACCTCAAGACAGCGCAATCAAGGCAGAAGAGCTACGCCGACAAGAGACGTCGAGAGATGACCTTTGAGATTGGAGATTTTGTCTATCTCAAGGTATCCCCCCTGAAAGGAATGCAGAGATTTCAGCTGAAAGGAAAGCTTGCACCCCGATATGTTGGACCCTTCAAAGTTCTCAGTCGCCGAGGCGAAGTGTCCTATCAACTGGAGTTACCTGAAGAAATGTCGGCTGTGCACGACGTGTTTCACATCTCACTCCTCCGGAAGTGCCTTGAAGTCCCCGAGAAGACCGAAGTGTTCAAGAACATCGATCACCGATCGGTGGACATCAACCAAGACCTGACTTACCGCGAAGTGCCGATTCGCATCCTGGAGGAATCTTACAGAACCACTCGCACCCGAAGCATCAAGTTTCTGAAGATACAGTGGAGCAACCATACTGAAGATGAAGCCACTTGGGAGCGAGAGGAAGACATGAAGAAAGAATACCCAGATCTCTTTAGCACCTAATTTTCTTTAAGATCTCGGGACGAGATCTTTTGTAAGGGGGAAGGGTTTGTAACATCCCAAATTTCAATAAAAGAGAGAAGCAAAGTTCCAGAGATCCAAATTTCAGAACCAACAAAAACTTTTCAATTGCATATAGTGCACTGCATAGGACTTGTGCATCTTGAGTGATATGCCATGATGATTGTTTTATTGTCTATGTGATGAACTCTAAAACCCTAAAGTGATCAAGTGAAGATCACCAACCAAATAAATCAAAAAGAGAAAGAAATCAAATAAGAGTAAAACCCTAAAAACCCTAACATATGGCTTATGCCATTTTTGCAAACTTTGACCCTAGACCCTTTTGACTTCACGATTACTTGTAATATGCTATTTGATGGTTATTACAACTTTGGGGAATCAAAGAAATACCTTTTGAACCAAATCAAAAATCAATTCTTGCTCACATAAAATAATGGTCATTTCTGACTTTTATAGTCTGGTCACCACTTTGAGCCTCTAGAATTCAAAATTTCAAAACCAAACAAATCCCATTCTTTGCATGTCATCCAAGTACTCAACAAGGTGAACAACTTCTGTAAAGACCATCACCCCAAATTCATCTTGGATCAAAAGTTAGAAGCAAGCAAAGAGGAGACTTTGAAACTTTGGCAAGATCACCAATTTTCAAATTGTGATCAAACCAGAGCCACCTCTTGATCACCACTTGACCTAGCAATGACTCCTGGACCTCACCCTACCTAGACCATGCATTGACACCTCTTGGACACGACCAAACATGGCCTAGCCATGGCCATGCCGGCCACGTTCCACCCCGACGCCCACCTCTCTCTCTATGCTTCTCCAGCCCGAGCCACCATGCCAAACACGTCGCCCATGATCTCAGGAGATCGCCCCGACCCGCCATTGAATGAGAGGACGACGACACGACCCGGACGGAGCGCGCCCAGGACGCTCCAGGTGCGCCGCCAACGGCATGGCGACGTCACCCGTGCACGGACGCGCGCGACACGGGCACACGTCGATCGCCGTACCTCGCCGTACCCCGACCACCTCCGCGCGCCACGGTACTCGCCTCGCCACGCGGAGCTCGCCGGACACGCTCGCGTCACCCCCTAGCGCCTACCGCCGCCGGAGAGGAAGCTTCCTTCCGCCACGGCCACGACAGTACGCGCACTCGCCCGACCGTCGTACGCCCCCATTTGCCGCGCCGTTGACGCTCCAAGGACCGCGGTGACATCGTGAACACCATGGCGCCATCGCCTAGCCCTCTAGCTCACCGGAGAAGCCGCACCCATGTCGACCACCACCCTGCCCCGCAGCACACCTCCCCTCCTATAAATAGAGGACTTCCCCGAGCAATCTGAGCACACCACCATGATCTCCTCGCACCACTAGCCACCTCAATCGTCGCCGGAGCTGCCTCAATTGGAAGATCGGAGCCGCGGAAGCCCCGGTGAAATCGCCGTCGATCCAGGCCACCTCGAGCGACGCCGCTGCTACAGGCTGCCTCGCCGACGTCTACAACCTCGTCAAGCACACTGCCAACCCTAGCTGGAGCCACGGTGAGCTCGCCGACCCCCTACCTTGCCGCGCTAGTGACTTGATCTCGCCGGAGATGACGATGGCCCTACGCCGTCCGATCCAGTTCTAATCCGACGCTCCCCTTTGATCCATACCGATTCGGCTTTTAAGAGTCGCTGACGAGTGGCCCCCACTCTGTCAGGAGGCTCAAGCGCACGAGCTGCGTTACTGGGCCGTTCTCGTTTCGTTTGAATCGTTTCGGCCCACCTCGTGTTCCCGCCAGCCCGTTAAGTTCAAATTCGATTTAATTCTTTTCAAACAAATTCAATACTGGCTCCAACTTTGAAAATCCATAGAATTTGTTTGGCTTGGCCAAATTTAGCAAACTTCATATTGTTGGAAAGCTATGGAAAAATTCTACAACATGCCACTGGTCTCACCTTGAGATATGTTGTAGAAATAATGTGACAAAAAGAACAAGCCATAGACTTTTGCACATTCAATTAAATCTTAAAAATCAACCAAAATAGATATTTAGTTAATTCCAACTCCAATAGCTCCCATTTGACTTACACTAATTGTTTCTGCAAGAAAATGGTGTGGTCACTTTGCATGATCATGCCCTAGTTTAAATAATGGGCAATATGGCTAATGTACTTAAGTGATATTGCCCAAAACTATTATGCAAACCATATGAATTATTTTACTTCATTTAAATCTTGTCTCAAGTGAATTAATGTGATGTTTGAACCCCTGGTCAAACACTCTTATATGAAAGACTTGGAGATTTAAATCATTTGTAGGATTATTAAATGGTATGAGGTGTTCTACCTCATTTAAATCATTTTCTCAAATAATGATAATGAATGGTTGACTTAGGTCAACATAAGTTCATGTATTATGGTTTTAGAAATTAAATCTTAAGAAGATTTCAATGAGAGGAAATTATTCCTCAAGAACCCTATAGAAATTATCTTTCACATATGAATGAGAGGAAATGATTTTTTCCTCAAGTCACACAACCAATGCACCCTAGTTGAGTTTATTGTGTGCTTAGCCTAGTTGTGTGAATGTATTTGATGTTTGGGAATAGCCATTGAATTAGTGAGTAATTATACTCGTATTCAAATTTAGACGCTAGCACCGGAGAATACCAGGAAGAGGAAGGATACTACCAAGAGGAGCAAGAAGAGAACCTTGAGAACTACCAAGGCAAGCTAATACTCTTGCAAAGTGCAAAGCTCCTTTGGGGCAAGGCACCATGATTCTTACCTTTCTTAACACAAGCCTATCCCAAGTTTTTACTATACAAGTTTTACTTGTTTATTTCAAAGAGTTACTTGGATAAGTTAATTTGGTCTAAGTGATTAAGATTACTAGTGTAGCAAGGTTAGTCTCAAGTAGCCAAGCAAGATAGCACCCCTCATGATTAGTGCTAGTGCTAAGATATTAAAACTTGACTACTCTAGATGGGAACATGTGACTTTGAAATGAATTTGAAACTTTGGAATGATGAGTCATTCCATTGAATGATGTTTGAAAGTGAAAATGACCAAGAGAAGATGGTGATTTTTGATACAAAACTTGTATTGGTTTGAATGCGATACCTTTCCAATTTTGAGTACCCCCACAATACCTGATTATGGGTAGGGCTTAACTGGAAGTTTATGCATCTTAGTATGGGTTCCCTCTGAACACACATCATAGGGGTTATGCCGAGGCTGCCTCCGTTGTTGAGAAAAGATGTGAATTGAGGTGAATTGTAAGGCCAAGCCTCGTGCGGTTCCCGGGTTGACAGTTGGTCTTCACTGGGAGGCCAAGCTCATAGGGAGAGGTGCTCATACTAGGGTTTGTAAGTGAAAGGTTATGGTTGATGATCCGCGTACTGTGTTACGATGATTCGGGGTTATCCCGACGGATGGAATCAAATGTTGTGGCACAAGTGTGCAACCTCTGCAGAGTGTAAACCTATTCGAATAGCCGTGTCCACGGTTACGGACGATTGGAAAGGCCATACAGTTTCCGGTGTCAGATTTTTGAAAATGTTGGTGAAGTGAATGGTGATTTGGTGACTGGTTTGAAATACAACAAATGTTGTGGGAATGACACTAATGTTCCCACTTGAGTTAGTTAGCTCATTAATAAGTCTTTGCTCAAATACTTGTGAACTAAAATTGGCTTTATGCAAATTAAACTAGAGCTTAGTTAACCCTTACTAAAATTGTAGTAATCACATTAGTGTTAGTTTGCAAGTACTTAAAGTACTTACGGCTTTGCCCCTGGTTATTCAAATGGCCAGAGTATGAAGATGAACAGAACTACCAGGGAGATGACCAGCAGGACGCCTACGATAACTAGGAGTCTTCCGACGTCAAGCGTTGGCCTGTGGACTAGAGAGTCCCTTTATCGTTACGCTTCCGCTATGAACTTGTGTTTGTTCGTTGATCAATAGATCAACTATTTGTGTAATATGGATCATGTGATTCAAGTGTAAGACAATATGGTTTGTAATAAATGATGACTGTGATACTTAACTATTATGCCTCGCAAAAACAATATTCCTGGGATTGCGATGAATGACATAATAGGCATCTGGACTTAAAAATCCGGGTGTTGACACCAACTCAAGGAAGAAGAAGGCTAAGGGGCGGCGCCCCCCATGATGCCGGCGGCGGGGAAGGAGTCCCCCGTGCCGCCGCCAACGCGCACGCCTCCGCCTCCCGGCGCTCCTCGCTGAGCCCTCCAACATCTTTACCGCCATCTCCATCACCAACTCCTCATTGTATTCAGTGGTCCATCCTCTCACAAACCTCTGTACCTCCCCATGTAACCATGGTGTTTGATGCTATAAGTTATAATCCTATGATCTATGTCATGTTGCCATAGTTTATTTGTTCTTGGATTGATTGGTTGTTTCTCTTTGGTTCATTAGAGTTGTATGTTGATATGGTACTGTTCTTTGGTGTCCATTATACTTGTGCGCGCATGGATCAACACCATAGGGTTAGTAGTATGTGCAAAGGAAGGGGGTAGTCCTGCCGGAGTGACAGAAACCTGAGGGCTCAAATTGGTTAGTTGCATGTATGGGAGTAAGAGGACCATAAACTTAAGGCTATGGTTGGGGAAACCTTAATGCATTGTTAGTATTTACGGATGTTTGCTAACAATCCAATCATATAGTACTTGTAATCCCAAGTAGTGGAACGCTTGTATATTTAGCCTCTCCCACATTGAAAACTACATCAAAGACAATGAACTAAGTGTCTTCACTAATTAATCTTGGACAAAGCCACCACAATTACCACCACTTTTTCACACTCATGGTACTGTTAGTATATGGTTATTTAGTGTACTTTATTGCTGCAGCACTAACATTTACTTTCATGTATTTATTATCTTGCAAAGCTATCTCTCACACCCGTATTGCTACCGTAGTTTTATTTCCTAGATAATGCAAACGTTTAGTGCGTGTAGAGATGTATCAGTGGATGATAGAACTTGAGAGAATACTTATCCTACCTTTAGCTCCTCGTTGGGTTCGACACTCTTATTTCTCGAAAAGGCTACAGACGATCCCCTATACTTGTGGGACATCAAGACCTTTTCTGGCGCTGTTGTTGGGGAGCCATAGCGTAGGTGAATATTTTCGTGTGCACTTGTTTGCTTTATCTCTAAGTAGTTCTACTTCCTGTACCTAGTTGTTCTTTATCTCTTGTATGGATAGGGAATGCGAATTACAAAAAAAAATTAGTTGTACTTCTTATATAAAAAAATAAAAAATGTTTTCAGAAAAGAAAAGTGATTGGAAAGATGAGTAATGGTGAAGTGGGGGTCGACCTTGAACACTTGTGTTCATGCCTGCGAAACCAAAACAATTATTTCCATGGTAACTTTTCATTAAAAACTTGTAAATAGTGTATATAGTGTATATAGTGTACATATCCCGCTGTAAATAGAATGTATAGATAACCCCTAGTTTGTTATGCAAGTTTGTCACTATGCTGCCTAGAAAACAGATTTCCTGTGCTCCACTGTAGAAAATTTTAAAAATCACCTGAACGTGATCTTGATCTGAAATTTCTTGAGTGCATATTAGTGCTTGCTATCTAACTTTCGTTAGTTCTGACTTTTCTGATTTGAGGTATGTAGACAGATCTAATAATTCAATCTTTACGGACTGATTCTGTTGAGACAGATTTCCTGTTTTTTTGTGCATAGACCTGAGGTTATGATCTGTCTTTCATTAATCATGAGTTTTTCGATTTGAGCTACGTAACTATCTCATTGAGTGACATCTTTACAGAGTGTTCAGTTTTGACAGATTTCTATTCTCTTTGTTTAAATATTGTACCTACGATTCAAAAGTTTCCTTCGTTTTCGACGTACGATTGAAATAATAAGAAACCTTAGTACTACAGTGGCTAACTATTTGATAGATTTTATAGAAATTAGGGATACTTGAACACTTGTGGATTTTATTTAATGAGTACTAACCTACTAATGAGTTTTGTGAAGCTTTATGTGGATGCAGTTTTTAAGTTCCAATCAATATGGTGATATGAGATGAGCAAGAGGATGCAAGAGCTCAAGCTTGGGGATGTGTGGATGGATCCCAAGAGAATATTCAAGAAGATGCAAATATCTAAGCTTGGGGATGCCTCCCCAAGGCATCCCCCTATCCATCAACCAACATGAGGTTGTCTCCTTCAAAATCAATATTACTCATCCACATGTAAGCATTATATATAGTTGCTTTTATTATCTTTGGTTTTATCCTATTTAGTTTTATTAGGTTCTTTATTTGGTTCTTGTTTCTTTGTCAGTTTCACTTACAATTGGAAAACAACAACAAAAAAAAAGGCGGTTTGAGAGCTCCATCAAATAATCATGCCCATCTTAAATGGCTATAAAGAAAGAGCTTTATGGGAGACAACCCAATATGTTTATATTTCTGTTATTTACTGCTTTGTTGAGTCTTGGAAGGCATTACTACTGTAATGACCTCTCCTTATCATGTTTGTTTTGTTTTTGTGCCAAGAATTTCCTCTAATGGTAAGAAAGTGGTATTTGGGAGATTTGCAATCTTGTTTACTGTTTCTGGTTCATCACGAGAAAAATCGCCAAAAATCACCAGATCGTAAGTTTGAGCTGCCAATTTACGAGCATCTTCCCCAGGTATTTATCCAACTTTCATTAGTTCAGAGTTTTTCGAGTTACGCAGCGTAACTATTTTTCAAAAATCAATTTTTACGAACTGTTCTGTTTTGACAGATTCTTGCACTGTTTTGCATTTGCATCTTTTTGCCCATCTTTTTGAGTTCTCCTGATCAAATAACCTTATTGAAGTTGTGCTACAGTAGCTAATTCTTATTAAAATGCTTTTCATATGTCATACTGAACTTTGTAGATTTGATTAATATTATCATTGCACTAACGCTGCTAATGAGATTTGTGATGAGTTTTGTATGAAGGAAGTTTTCAAGTGTAGGAAAGAAGAATGATGAGATGAGATGAAGAATGGACAAAAGCTCAAGCTTGGGGATGCCCATGTCACCCCGAGATATATTCAAGAAGTACAAGCGTCAAAGCTTGGGGATGCCCAAGGCATCCCCTTCTTCATCAATAAAAATATCAGGTTTGTTTTTGTTCACTATATTTTTATTACTTGATATACTATGTGTTGTTCTTGGAGCGTCTTTATTTTCTGTTGTGTATTTTATTTTCAATAAAGTGGGCACCATCATACCATGTTTGTTTGGGAGAGAGACACGCTCCGTTTTAATTGTATGAACGCTCTAGTTTTCACTCTTATTGTTCAACGAGCGTTTTATTTTTGCTAGTACTGCGTTTAGCTCTGGTTTTTCACTCCTATTTTGTTCAGAGCTTGTTAGTATGTTTTAGTTATATATGATTAGCTCTCTGATATTTAATGAATATTATAAATGAGAGTTGTTTCAAATAAGTTGATTGGTGTTGGATACGAGTAAAAAGGTTTCATATTAATAGTGATGCAAATGGAAGATCTCCTCTGATGTTTCAATTGGGTTGAATTGATCATTTAATTTAAACTTTTAATATCACCATATGCTTTAATTAATAAGTTTTGTCGCTATGCATGATTATGACCATTATTGCTCTCTTAGTTGGTCGCTATCTTTCTTTTTGCTAGCCTTCATTCTGTACTGAGTATGATCTCTACTCATGCATCCAACCACCAAAAAACCAAAATATGCCAAAAGTGTCCACCATACCTACCTATATGTGATATTTCACCACCACTCCAAGTAAATTTACATGTGCTACCTTTAAAACCTTCAAAATAATTCCTTGTTTTTGCAATACATAGCTCATGGGAAAGTAGCCTAAAAAATATTGTGGTGAGGAATATGTCACTTATGTATCTTAGTTCTTATAAGCTGCTTGTTGTGTGGCAACCATGCTGACATGGGGACACCATCATCATATTTTTGATAAATATCATGTGAGTTAATATGCAAGTCCGTCTTGTCTGAAGTAAAGGAGATAACGATGATAAAAGGTTAGAGTATGCATATTGTTAGAGAAGAACATTGGGCCGCTAACCAAAGCCATGTTTACATGGTGGAAGTTTCAGCATGGCCATTAAAACCTCAAAAATCTCTTATGAGAAATTTATGTTGCCAAAAGCTTTAAGCTTAAAGAGGAGTCCATTTGTCTATTGTCCATGTTGTCCCGGTGTGGATGTCTAAGTTGAGAATAATCAAAACGAGAAATCCAATGCGAACTTTCTCCTTAGACCTTTGTACAGGTGGCATGGAGGTACCCCTTTGTGAAACTTGGTTGAAACATATGTAATGCGATGATAATCCATGGAAATCCGAGCTAATTAGGACAAGGTGCGGGCACTATTAGTATTCGATGCATGAGGCTTGCAACTTATAGGAAGTTTTGTACATAACCTATATTACTTATTTCTACCGTTGACACAATTGCCTCTCTTAAAATTTTATATCTCTATGTTGTCAAAATAAAAAATCTCTAGCACATGTTTAATCTCTGCTTCCCTCTGCGAAGGTCCATTCTTTTACTTTTATGTTGAGTCTTCATCTTCTAAGTTATATGCACCGTCTTATGAGAGCATAGTTTTCATTCTTAGTTCTATGTGCATGGTCCCAAAATTATTATTGATTGAATCATGAATGTGTTATTAATTGTTCTTAAATTATTTGTATCTAGTCATCCTTTGAACTTTGAAGGTGCATGTCACCTCAAAAATTATTCTTTTATCACTTACCTACTCGAGGACGAGCAGAAGTTAAGCTTGGGGATGTTGATACGTCGCAAACATATCTATAATTTTTGATGTTCCATGCTTGTTTTACACCAATTACTATATGTTTTAAGGGACTAACCTATTAATAGTTGCAAAAGTGCACAAGTTCTTGGTTTCAATTTTTTTGTGCATGAAATAGGCAAATATGGATGGAAATAGCTCATTATGGTGAAATCTGGAAATTTCCCGGAATCTGTCCCTGCTGAACACTTTTCAAAGATCGCTTCGAAACTCCATCAAAAGACGTCCAATGGAAAAGTCGTAACTACAAAGTTGTAGAGAATTTCAAACCGAACAATTTAGACATCTTATTCGTCCAGAACGGACAACGGATGCATCCGGCAGAGCAGAATTACTGCGGAGGTTCGTGCAATCTCGGGACTCCGAAAGTTGGTGATGTATTTGACACAAACTCTTTCCATACCTGGATATTTCGGCCCATCCACGAGTTGTGAGGATCATGAAGGACAGAGGGGAGTCCTAGGAAGGTTCTAGAGGTGCCCAAGAGCCCTTGGATCAAAGGGGCATCCATCCCATGGCCTAGATTGCATCTCCAACACTATATATTGATGGGAAACCCTATTTTTGGAGCCCCCAAGCATTGTCACGAAAATCCTCCTCCTTGGCAGCAGCCAAGGAGGGGGAAACACTCATCTACACCAGCACCAACTCAAGGAAGAAGAAGTCTAAGGGGCGGCGCTCCCCCATGATGCCGGCGGCGGGGAAGGAGTCCCCCGCGCCGCCGCCGCCTTCCACGCCTCCGTCTCCTGGCGCTCCTCGCTGAGCCCTCCAACGTCTTCACCACCATCTCCATCACCAACTCCTCATTGTATTCAGTGGTCCATCCTCTCACAAACCTCTGTACCTCCCTATGTAACCATGGTGTTTGATGCTATAAGTTAAAATCCTATGATCTATGTCATGTTGCCATAGTTTATTTGTTCTTTGATTGATTGGTTGTTTCTCTTTGGTTCATTAGAGTTGTATGTTGATATGGTACTGTCCTTTGGTGTCCATTATACTTGTGCGTTCATGGATCAACACCATAGGGTTAGTAGTATGTGCAAAGGAAGGGGGTAGTCCTGCCGGAGTGACAGAAACCTGAGGGCTCAAACCGGTTAGTTGCATGTATGAGAGTAAGAGGACCATAAACTTAAGGCTATGGTTGGGGAAACCTTAATGCATTGTTAGTATTTACGGCTGTTTGCTAACAATCCAATCATATAGTACTTGTAATCCCAAGTAGTGGAACGCTTGTATATTTAGCCTCTCCCACATTGAAAACTACATCAAAGACAATGAACTAAATGTCTTCACTAATTAATCTTGGACAAAGCCACCACAATTACCACCACTTTTCCACACTCATGGTACTTGTTAGTATATGGTTATTTAGTGTACTTTATTGCTGCAGCACTAACATTTACTTTCATGTATTTATTATCTTGCAAAGCTATCTCTCATACCCGTATTGCTACCGTAGTTTTATTTCCCAGATAATGCAAATGTTTAGTGCGCGTAGAGTTGTATTAGTGGTTGATAGAACTTGAGAGAATACTTATCCTACCTTTAGCTCCTCGTTGGGTTCGACACTCTTACTTATCGAAAAGGCTACACACGATCCCCTATACTTGTGGGACATCACCCTCTAATGAGTTTGTTTTGAGTTTGGTGTGGAGGAAGTTTTCAAGGATCAAGAGAGGAGGATGAAACTATATGATCAAGAAGAGTGAAAAGTCTAAGCTTGGGGATGCCCCCGTGGTTCATCCCTGCATATTTCAAGAAGACTCAAGCATCTAATATTGGGGATGCCCAAGGCATCCCCTTCTTCATCGACAACTTATCAGGTCACCTCTAGTGAAACTATATTTCTATTCCGTCACATCTTATGTGCTTTACTTGGAGCGTCTGTATGTTTTTGTTTGAATAAAATCGGATCCTAGCATTCTTTGTTTGGGAGAAAGACACGCTCCGCTCGTTCATATGAACACTGGTGTTCTTAGCTTTACTTTTAATGTTCATGGCGAAGGTTGAAACTGCTTCGTTCATTGTTATATGATTGGAAACAGAAAATGCTTCATGTGGTAATTGGTATAATGTCTTGAATAATTTGATACTTGGCAATTGTTGTGCTCAAATAGATCATGTTTAAGCTCTTGCATCATGTACTTTGTACCTATTAATGAAGAACTACCATAGAGCTTGTTGAAATTTGGTTTGCATGATTGGTCTCTCTAAAGTCTAGATATTTTCTGGCGAAGTGTTTGAACAACAAGGAGATAGTGTAGAGTCTTATAATGCTTGCAATATGTACTTATGTAAGTTTTGCTGTACCGGTTCATACTTGTGTTTGCTTCAAACAACCTTGCTAGCCAAAGCCTTGTACTGAGAGGGAATACTTCTCGTGCATCCAAATCCTTGAGCCAAAAACTATGCCATTTGTGTCCACCATACCTACCTACTACATGGTATTTCTCTGCCATTCCAAAGTAAATTACTTGAGTGGTACCTTTAAAATTTCATTCCTTGTCTTTGCAATACATAGCTCATGGTAAAATAGCCTTAAAAACTATTTTGGTTTTGAATATGTAGCTTATGTGTCATATTTCTTATAAGTTGCTTGTTGAGAGGTAACCATGTTTCTGGGGACGCCATCAACTATTACACCTTTGTTGAATATCATGTGAGTTGCTATGCATGTTCGTCTTGTCTGAAGTAAGGGTGATTTATCATGATCAAATGGTTTGAGTATGCATATTGTTAGAGAAGAACATTGGGCCGCCAACTAAAGCCATGAATCATGGTTGAAGTTTCAGTTTGGACATCAATCCTCAAATCTCTTATGAGTATATTATCTGTTGTTGAATGCTTAAGCATTAAAAGAGGAGTCCATTATCTGTTGTCTATGTTGTCCCGGTATGGATGTCCTAAGTTGAGATCTATCAAAAACGAGAAATCAAATGCGATCTATCTCCTTGGACCTTTGTACAGGCGACATAGAGGTACCCCTTTGTGACACTTGGTTGAAACATATGTTATGCAATGATAATCCATGAAAATCCAAGCTAATTAGGACAAGGTGCGAGCACTATTGGTACTCTATGCATGAGGCTTGCAACTTATAGGACATCTTATGCATAACACATATGAATTATTACTACCGTTGACAAAATTGTTTCTATGTTTTCAAAATGAAAAGATCTAGCACAAAAACAGTGATCCATGCTTCCCTCTGCGAAGGTCCCATTCTTTTACTTTATGTTGAGTCAGTTTACCTACTTCTTTCTATCTTAGGAGCAAACACTTGTGTCAACTGTGTGCATTGATTCCTACATACTTGCTTATTTGCATTCATCATATTACTTCGTGTTGACAATTATCCATGAGATATATCCATGAGATATATCCATGAGATAAACATGTTGAAGTTGAAAGCAACTGCTGAAACTTATATCTTCCTTTGTTTTGCTTCAAAGCTTTCTACTAAGAATTTATTGCTTTATGAGTTAACTCCTGTGCAAGTCTTACTCATGCTTGTCTTGAAAGTCTATTCATGAAAAGTCTTTGCTATATGATTCAGTTGTTTAAGTCATTGTCTTTACCATTGCTTCGAATCACTTCATTCATCTCATATGCTTTACAATAGTATTGATCAAGATTATGATAGCATGTCACTTCAGAAATTATCCTTGTTACCGTTTACCTACTCGAGGGAGAGTAGGAACTAAGCTTGGGGATGCTTGATACGTCTAAAACGTATCTATAATTTCTTATGTTCCATGCTAGTTCCTGTTTTGTGCTGTTTTTGGTTTCAGAAATCCTACACAGGAAATATTCTGGGAATTGGACGAAACGAACGCCCAGGGTCTTATTTTTCCACGGAGCTTCCAGAAGACCGAAGAGAATACGAAGTGGGGCCACGAGGCGCTGCCACCACAGGGCCGCGCGGCCAAGGGGGGGCCCGCGCCGCCCTATGGTGTGGGGCCCCCGTGAGCCCTCCGACTCTGCCCTTCCACCTACATATACTCTCCGTCGCGAGAACCCTATTACCGAGAGCCACGATACGGAAAAAGTTCCAGAGACGCCGCGCCGCCAATCCCATCTCGGGGGATTCAGGAGATCGCCTCCGGCACCCTGCCAGAGAGGGGAATCATCTCCCGGAGGACTCTTCATCACCATGATCGCCTCCGGACTGATGTGTGAGTAGTTCATCGTTGGACTATGGGTCCATAGCAGTAGCTAGATGATTGTCTTCTGCTCATTGTGCTATCATGTTAGATCTTGTGAGCTACCTATCATGATCAAGATCATCTATTTGTAATGCTACATGTTGTGTTTGTTGGGATCCGATGAATATGGAATACAATGTCAAGTTGATTATTGATCTATCATATATGTGTTGTTTATGTTCTTGCATGCTCTCCGTTGCTAGTAGAGGCTCGGCCAAGTTGATACTTGTGACTCCAAGAGGGAGTATTTATGCTCGATAGTGGGTTCATGCCTCCATTGAATGCAGGGACGATGACGAGAAAGTTCTAAGGTTGTGGATGTGCTTGTTGCCACTAGGGATAAAACATCAATGCTTTGTCTAAGGATATTTGTGTTGATTACATTACGCACCATACTTAATGCAATTGTCCGTTGTTTGCAACTTAATACTTGGAAGGGGTGCGGATGTTAACCTGAAGGTGGACTTTTTAGGCATAGATGCATGCTTGGATAGCGGTCTATGTACTTTGTCGTAATGCCCTGATTAAATCTCATATTAGTCATCGTGATATGTATGTGCATTGTTATGCCCTCTCTATTTGTCAATTGCCCAACTATAATTTGTTCACCCAACATGCTATTTCTTATCGGAGAGACACCACTAGTGAACTGTGGACCCCGGTCCATTCTTTTGCATCTCAAATACAATCTACTGCAAACTTTGTTCTCTGTTGTTCTTCGCAAACAAACATCATTCTCCACACCATACGTTTAATCCTTTGTTTACAGCAAGCCGGTGAGATTGACAACCTCACTGTTAAGTTGGGGCAAAGTATTTTGATTGTGTTGTGCAGGTTCCACGTCGGCGCCGAAATCCCTTATGTTGCGCCGCACTACACTCCGCCACCAACAACCTTCACGTGGCCTTCATCTCCTACTAGTTCGATAACCTTGGTTTCTTAGTGAGGGAAAACTTGCTGCTGTACGCATCACACCTTCTTCTTGGGGTTCCCAACAGACGTGTGTCTCACGCGCCATCAGGCATCCCCAAGCTTAGATATTTGCATCTTCTTGCATATTCTTTTGGGATCCATCTACACATCCCCAAGCTTGAGCTCTTGCATCCTCTTGCTCATCTCATATCACCATATTGATTGGAACTTAAAAACTGCATCCACATAAAGCTTCACAAAACTCATTAGTAGGTTAGTACTCATTAAATAAAATCCACAAGTGTTCAAGTATCCCTAATTTCTATAAAATCTATCAAATACTTAGCCATTGTAATACTGAGGTTTCTTATTATTTCAATCGTACGTCGAAAACGAAGGAAACTTTTGAATCCTAAGTACAATATTTAAACAAAGAGAATAGAAATCTGTCAAAACTGAAGACTCTGTAAAGATGTCACTCAATGAGATAGTTACGTAGCTCAAATCGAAAAACTCATGATTAATGAAAGACAGATCATAACCTCAGGTCTATGCACACAAAAAAATTCAGATCAAAATGCCATACTGAGATTTTTCACGAATTTTTGCAGCACAACACAGGAAATCTGTCTCAACAGAATCAGTCCGTAAAGATTGAATTATTAGATCTGTCTACGTACCTCAAATCAGAAAAGTTAGAACTAACGAAAGTTAGATAGCAAGCACTACTATGTACTCAAGAAATTTCAGATCAAGATCACGTTCTGGTGATTTTTAAAATTTTCTACAGTGGAGCATAGGAAATCTGTTTTCTAGGCAGCATAGTGACAAACTTGCATAACAAACTAGGGGTTATCTATACATTCTATTTACAGCGGGATATGTACACTATATACACTATTTACAAGTTTTTAATGAAAAGCTTCCATGGAAAGAATTGTTTTGGTTTCGCAGGCATGAACACAAGTGTTCAAGGTCGACCCCCACTTCACCATTACTCATCTTTCCAATCACTTTTCTTATATGAAAACATTTTTTTATTTTTTTATATAAGAAGTACAACTATTTTTTTTTAATTCGCATTCCCTATCCATACAAGAGATAGAGAACAACTAGGTACAAGAAGTAAAACTACTTAGAGATAAAGCAAACAAGTGCACACGAAAATATTCACCTACGCTATGGCTCCCCGGCAACGGCGCCAGAAAAGGTCTTGATGTCCCACAAGTATAGGGGATCGTGTGTAGCCTTTTCGATAAGTAAGAGTGTCAAACCCAACGAGGAGCTAAAGGTAGGATAAACATTCTCTCAAGTTCTATCAACCACTGATACAACTCTACGCACACTAAGCGTTTGCAATATCTAGGAAATAAAACTAGGGCGATAACGGGTATGAGAGGTGACTTTGCAGAACAATAAAATACACGGAATAAATGTTAGTGCTCCAGCAATAAAACAAACTAAACTAACAGTACCATGAGTGTGGAAAGGTGGTGGTAATAGTGGTGGCTTTGTCCAAGATCAGTTAGTGAAGATCTTGGGTTCAATGTCTTCGATGCAGCTTTCTATGTAGGAGAGGCTAAATATACATGCTCTCCCTCCGGGATTACAAGTACTATATGATTGGCTTGCTAGCAAACATCCGTAAATACTAGCAAGCATTAAGGTTTCCCCAACCATAGCCTTAAGTAAATGGTCCTCTTACTCCCATACATGCAACTATCCGGTTCGCATCCTTAGGTTTCTGTCACTCCGGCAGAACTTCCCCCTTCTAGTATACAAGTACTACCAACCCTATGGTGCTTGATCCATCCGCGCAAAAATATAATGGGCACCAAGGACAGTAACATATCAACATACAACTCTAATGAACCAAAGAGAAACAACCAATCAATCAAAGAACAAATAAACTATGGCAACATGACATAGATCATAGGATTATAACTTATAGCATCAAACACCATGGTTACATAGGGCGGTACAGAGGTTTGTGAGAGGATGGACCACTGAATACAATGAGGAGTTGGTGATGGAGATGGCGGTGAAGACGTTGGAGGGCTCAGCGAGGAGCGCCGGGAGGCGGAGGCGTGGGCGGCGGCGGCGGCGCGGGGGACTCCTTCCCCGCCGCCGGCATCATGGGGGAGCGCCGCCCTTTAGCCTTCTTCTTCCTTGAGTTGGTGCTGGTGTAGATGAGTGTTTCCCCCTCCTTGGCTGCTGCCAAGGAGGAGGATTTTTGTGACAATGCTTGGGGGCCTCAAAAAATAGGACTTCCCAACAATATATAGTGTTGGAGATGCAATCTAGGCTATGGGATGGATGCTCCTTTGATCCAAGGGCTCTTGGGCACCTCTAGAACCTTCCTAGGACTCTCCTCTGTCCTTCATGAGCCTCGCAACTCGTGCCTGGGCCGAAATATCCAGGTATGGAAAGAGTTTGTGTCAAATACGTCACCAACTTTCGGAGTCCCGAGACTGCACGAATCTCCGCAGTAATTCTGCTCAGCCTGATGCATCCGTTGTCCGTTCTGGACGAATAAGATCTCCAAATTGTTCGGTTTGAAATTCTCTACAACTTTGTAGTTTACGACTTTTCCATTGGACGTCGTTTTGATGGAGTTTCGAAGCGATCTTTGAAAAGTGTTCAGCAGGGATAGATTCCGGGAAATTCCAGATTTCACCATAATGAGTTATTTCCTTCCATATTTGCCTATTTCCTGCACAACAAAGTTGAAACCAAGAACTTGTGCACTTTTCCAACTATTAATAGGTTAGTTCCTTAAAACATATAGTAATTGGTGTAAAACAAGCATGGAACATCAAAAATTATAGATACGTTTGCGACGTATCACCTCATCGAACATTGCGTCCACCCATGCGTCCTTATCATGCCGACAACTTTATTCCCGGTTGCACCCACCAGCCTGGAGTAAAGGTTACACATGCTTCCTTATCGCACCGACAGCTTTAGTCCCGGTTACACATGTGTCCTTATCCCACCGACACTTTAGTCCCGGCTTGCTCTTCTTCCTCCTCCTCATCATTATCGGCATCAGCCACGATGACCCTAATCCTCTCTCATATATGGAATGTATTAAACCTTTATGTATAAAACATAAAATGGATTTGGATTACTTATTCAAATTTAAGCACTTTTCATGTTGAAAGTTTAGTGAGAATCAAACAAAAATGCAAAAAATATTAGTTAACATATCTTTTAATTGAAAATGGATTTTTTTTAATAATTTGATAAGTTAGAATAATTATTTTATAAAACAGAAAATGGATTTGGATTACTTATAAAAATTCAACCACTTTCATGTAGAAAGTTTAGTGAGATTTAAAAGTATGCAAAAACTATTAATTAATCGATTTTTTAATTGAAAATGGGAAATTTGTTAATAATTTGATAAGTTAGAATAATTATTTTCTAAAACAGAAAATGCATTTTTATTCCTTATTTCAATTCAAGCATATTTCATATTTAAAGTTTTCTCAAATACATAAGTATGCAAAAAGTAGTTTATTCAAATATTTAAATTTCTAAAAAATATTTGGCCCCATAGTTGGAAAACTGTGCGCATGGTGGCGCCCAAAATTTGGGCCTTTAGTCCGGCACTGTGAATCGGGCCGCGACTAAAGGCCACGATCTGCGCAGGGAGGTCAACACCCCCACCCCCTTTAGTCCCACAGCGTGGCACGGACCGCGATTAGTCGCGGTTCATGCCACGATGCGGGACTAAAGGGGGGGTATAAAAGGGAAGGTTCTTCGCGCGAGGAGAGCTCTCAGTCGCCGTCAGGCTGCCCGACTCCACCGCAGCCGGCCTGGCCGTCGCGAGGAGAGCTCTCAGTCGCCGTTAGGCTGCCCGACTCCACCGCAGCCGGCCTGGCCGTCCCGCGTCGCCGCCCCACACGCGCGTTGCCTCCCCCGCACCGCGTCATCGCCTCCGCCGCACCAGCGCGCAGTCGCCCGGCCGCCAAGCCCGTCGCCTCACGCGCCGCCGCTCAGTCGCGGCTGCGTCGCCTCCGCTGCCCGCAGGTCCGGCCATCCCCCGGCCCCGGCCACATTTTTAATTAGGGTTAGGATTTAATTTTTTACTTAGGGTTAGGGTTAGTATTTAATTTTCATTTTTGTTATACATATATGTTAGTTCTATTCTATATATACGTTAGTTCTAATATGCAAAATTTGTATATATTAATAAATCAATTTTTATATATGTTAGTTTGTATAATTAGAGAATTTGAAATAGGAAAATAGAAATAATTATTAGGAGAAATTGAAATAGTTTTATGAGGAGAAATAGAAATAGTTTTATTATTAGGAAATATAGAAATAGGGAAAATAGAAATAGTTTTATTTTATATATGAAATATTATTAGTTTAATATTTGTTAGTTCTATATGCAATAGGGGAAATTTTATATATGAACTATTATTGTTAGTTTTATATTTTTTAGTTTTATATGCAATAGGGGAAAATTTATATATGAACTATTATTATTACTTTTATATTTGATAGTTTTATATGCAATAGGGAAATTTTTATATTGGTTACTTTTATATGCAATAGGGAAAATTTTATATTTGTTAGTTTTATATGCAATAGAGGAAATTTTATATATGAACTATTATTATTAGTTTTATATTTGTTAGTTTTATATGCAAATGAAATAGTTGTGTTATTAGGACAAATAGAATGTGATAGAAATAGGATTATTTTTGCAAAGTAGAATGTGATAGGATTATGTTGCAAATAGAAATAGGATTATTTTGCAAATAGAAATATAATTGTGTGCATTTTAAAATAACATTGTGTGCATTTTGCAGAAAATATGGATTCTACCAGAGACCTAGAACAAGAAGAAATTCTCGAGGATATAATCCACGACGCCCCCAATGTTGAACGAGCTGAATCTCCGTCGTCGTATCTGAACCCCTCCGGGGATGAAATGGAGGTCGACCGATGTGAGGATGAAGCCGACGCCGGTGATGGAGAAGGTGATAGCTCCGATGATGGAGAAGACGATAACTCCAATTATGGAGAAGCCCGCGAGGTATATATATATGAAGTTCCGTGATCACTAGCTAGTAATATGTGGAAATATTGGAGGGAGTTGTATATATTGAGTTGTATACATATAAATTGATGAATGTTACTTCTCTTAGGCCTCCACATCGAGCAAAGCTACGAAACGAGGGCCGACCAAAAAGTTGGATGGACGAAAGCATTACACATTTGAGGTCATAGGCCGTACGGGCGAACCCAAGTTACCCAAGAAGGCTGCCGACGTATTTAAGAAACAATGCGGAGTTCTAGTTAGGGATCACGTCCCGATCAGCGTTCGGGAGTGGCATAAGCGCAAGGAGGCTGACGATAATGAGTATGTCGCCGAAAGGTACAAAGAGGGTCTTTGGAATGACCTTATGGCACATTTCAACCTGCCAGAGTGCAAGGATCAAGCCGCCACTACAAAATTGAGGGAGAAAGTCAGGCACTAGATTCTTAAGAAGATGGCCGAACTGTTCCGGGTGTGGAAGAAAAACTTATGGCCGAATTATCTGAAGAAAAAGAAAGTGCCAGCATTCGAAGGCCATCTATCGAAGCAGGCGAATAAATGGAAGGCGTTTCAGGAGTACAAGGAGTCAGAAGATGCCAAGGCCTTGTCAGATAAGAACAAGAAAAATGTCGTGAACAAGGTGTATCACCACAAATTGGGGGTAGGTGGCTACGAGACTGCCATGCCTAAGTGGGATAAACAAGAGCAAGATATGCTTTGCTAGAGGGATCCAACCAGAACCAATCCGCGATGAGTGGGAATTGAGAGGCAGAAATTGGTTCCTTGCGCATGGTGCTTCATACAACGAAGAAACAGGGGACCTTCTTTGCAGTGACGGTCTTAGGGTACTGAGGGGAAATTGGAAAAAAAAATAGTTAAAAAAATTAAAGAGGGGAGCATAAAGTTCTGTCCCGATAGAGAGAAAGACTTGCTCACACTAGTCCTCGGGAATGACAAACACAGAGGACGGACACGAGGCTTTGGCCCTTCTTACCCGTGGTGGCTTGGGTTTGCCAAAGACCAAGATACTTACAGAAGCCGAGCGAGAGCAAAGAAGCGACAATAGGAGGAGAAAAATGACAAGTTGAACCAGTTGCTTGCCAAATTTAACCAGCGACAAGAGGAGCAGTGCTGGCGGTTGACGTGGGAGTTAGAAATCTTTGTGGAGTAACTTTTCTTCAGGTCCCCGGCAACGGCGCCAGAAATTTGCTTGATGCGTGTAGTTGACACGTCCGTTGGGAACCCCAAGAGGAAGGTGTGATGCGCACAGTAGCAAGTTTCTCTCAGTAAGAAACCAAGGTTTAATCGAACCAGTAGGAGTCAAGAAGCACGTTGAAGGTTGATGGCGGAGGAGTGTAGTGCGGCGCAACACCAGGGATTCCGGCGCCAACGTGGAACCTGCACAACACAATCACAAAACTTTGCCCCAACGTAACAGCGAGGTTGTCAATCTCACCGGCTTGCTGTAAACAAAGGATTAGATGTATAGTGTGGATGATGATGGTTGTTTGCGAAGAACAGTAAAGAACAATTGCAGCATATTTGTATTTCAGATGTAAAGAATAGGACCGGGGTCCACAGTTCACCAGCGGTGTCTCTCCCATAAGATAGCAGATGTTGGGTGAACAAATTACAGTTGGGAAATTGACAAATAAAGAAGGCATAACAATGCACATACATATATCATGATGAGTACTATGAGATTTAATCAGGGCATTACGACAAAGTACATAGACCGCTATCCGGCATGCATCTATGCCTAAAAAGTCCACCTTCGAGGTTATCATCCGAACCCCTTCCAGTATTAAGTAGTAAACAACAGACAATTGCATTAAGTATCGTGCGTAATGTAATCAACACAAATATCCTTAGACAAACCATCGATGTTTTATCCCTAGCGGCAACGAGCACATCCACAACCTTAGAACTTTCGTCACCTTGTCCCAGATTTAATGGAGGCATGAACCCACTATCGAGCATAAATACTCCCTCTTGGAGTCAAAAGTATCAACTTGGCCAAAGCCTCTACTAGCAACGGAGAGCATGCAAGAACATAAATAACATATATGATAGATTGATAATCAACTTGACATAGTATTCAATATTCATCGGATCCCAACAAACACAACATGTAGGATTACAAATAGATGATCTTGATCATGATAGGCAGCTCACAAGATCTAACATGATAGCACAATGGGGAGAAGACGACCATCTAGCTACTGCTATGGACCCATAGTCCAGGGGTGGACTACTCACACATCGATCCGGAGGCGATCATTGCGATGAAGAGACCTCCGGGAGATGATTCCCCTCTCCGGCAGGGTGCCGGAGGCGATCTCCTGAATCCCCCGAGATGGGATTGGCGGCGGCGTCTCTGGAAGGTTTTCCGTATCGTGGCTCTCGGTACTGGGGGTTTCGCGACGGAGGCTTTAAGTAGGCGGAGGGCAGGTCAGGAGGCGTCACGGCGGGCCCACACAACAGGGCCGCGCGGCCAAGGGCCAGGCTGCGCCGCCCTGGCGTGTCGCCACCTTGTGGCCCCACTTCGTCTCTCCCTCGGACTTCTGGAAGCTTCATGCAAAAATAGGACCCTGGGCGTTGATTTCGTCCAATTCCGAGAATATTTCCTTACTAGGATTTCTGAAACCAAAAACAGCGAGAAAACAACAAGCGGCTCTTCGGCATCTCGTCAATAGGTTAGTGCCGGAAAATGCATAAATATGACATATAATGTGTATAAAACATGTGAGTATCATCATAAAAGTAGCATGGAACATAAGAAATTATAGATACGTTTGGGACGTATCAAGCATCCCCAAGCATAGTTCCTACTCACCCTCGAGTAGGTAAACGATAATAAAGATAATTTCTGAAGTGACATGCTATCATAATCTTGATCATACTATTGTAAAGCATATGAGATGAATGCAGCGATTCGAAGCAATGATGAAGATAATGAATAAACTAATGAATCATATAGCAAAGACTTTTCATGAATAATACTTTCAAGACAAGCATCAATAAGACTTGCATAAGAGTTACTCGTAAAGCAATAAATTCAAAGTAAAAGCATTGAAGCAACACAAAGGAGATATAAGTTTCAGCGGTTGCTTTCAACTTCAACATATATATCTCATGGATAATTGTCAACACAAAGTAATATAACAAGTGCAATAAGTAAACATGTAAGAATCAATGCACACAATTGATACAAGTGTTTGCTTCTAAGATAGAAAGAATAGTCAAACTGACTCAACAATAAAGTAGAAGATAGGCCCTTCGCGGAGGGAAGCATTGATTACTATATTTGTGCTAGAGCTTTTCATTTTGAAAACAAGAAACAATTTTGTCAACGGTAGTAATAAAGCATATGAGTTATGTATAAGACATCTTATAAGTTGCAAGCCTCATGCATAGTATACTAATAGTGCTCGCACCTTGTCCTAATTAGCTTGGGTTAACACGGATTATCATTGCATAGCATATGTTTCAACCAAGTGTCACAAAGGGGTACCACTATGCCGCCCGTACAAAGGTCTAAGGAGAAAGCTCGCATTGGATTTCTCGCTTTTGATTATTCTCAACTTAGACATCCATACCGGGACAACATAGACAACGAGATAATGGACTCCTCTTTAATGCATAAGCATTCAACAACAGTTATTATTCTCATAAAAGATTGAGGATTAGCTGTCCACACTCGAAACTTCCACCATGAATCATGGCTTTAGTTAGCGGCCCAATGTTCTTCTCTAACGGTATGCATACTCAAACCATTTGATTGTGAAAACCGCCCTTACTTCGGACAAGACGAACATGCATAGCAACTCACATGATATTCAACAAAGGTAAAAGAGTTGATGGCGTCCCCAGAAAACATGGTTACCGCTCAACAAGCAACTTACTAAGAAATAAGACACATAAGTACATATTCTTCACCACGATAGTTTTTAAGCTATTTTGTCCCATGAGCTATATATTGCAAAGGCAAAGAACAGAAATTTTAAAGGTAGCACTCAAGTAATTTACGTTGGAATGGCGGAGAAATACCATGTGGTAGGTAGGTATGGTGGACACAAATGGCATGGTTATTGGCTCAAGGATTTGGATGCACAAGAAGAATTCCTCTCAATACAAGGCTAGGCTAGCAAGGTTGGTTGAAGCAAACTCAAGTATAAAAGGTGCAGCAAAGCTCACATATGAACATATTGTAACTATTATAAGACTTTACATTGTCTCCTTGTTGTTCAAACACCTCAACCGAGAAAATATCTAGACTCTAGAGATCAATCATGCAAACCAAATTTTAACAAGCTCTATGTAGTTATTCATTAATGAGTACAAGGTACATGATGCAAGAGCTTAAACAAGAACTATATGAGCACAACAATTGCCAAGTATCACATTATTCAAGACATTAAACCATTTACCACATGCGGCATTTTCCGTTTCCAACCATATAACAATGAATGAAGTAGTTCAAATTTCGCAATGAACTTTAAAGATAAAGCTAATAACACATGTGTTCATACGAAACAGCGGAGCGTGTCTCTCTCCCAAACAAAGAATGCTAGGATCCGATTTTATTCAAACGAGAACAAATATAAAAACAAACGGACGCTCCAAGTAAAGCACATAAGATGTGACGGAATAAAAATATGGTTTCACTAGAGGAACCTGATAAGTTGTCGATGAAGAAGGGATGCCTTGGGCATCCCCAAGCTTAGACGCTTGAGTCTTCTTAAAATATGCAGGGATGAACCACGGGGGCATCCCCAAGCTTTGACTTTTCATTCTTCTTGATCATATTGTATCATCCTCCTCTCTTGACCCTTGAAAACTTCCTCCACACCAAACTCGAAACAAACTCATTAGAGGGTCGAGTGCATAATTCATATATTCAGAGGTGACATAATCATTCTTAACACTTCTGGACATTGCACAAAGCTACTGAAAGTTAATGGAACAAAGAAATCCATCTAACATAGCAAAACAGGCAATGCGAAATAAAAGGCAGAATCTGTCAAAACAGAACAGTTCGTAAAGAAGAATTTTAAAGTGGCACCAGACTTGCTCAGATGAAAATTACCAAATTGAATGAAAGTTGCGTACATATCTGAGGATCACGCTCGTAAATTGGCAGATTTTTCTGAGCTACCTACAGAGAGGCAGGTCGAAATTAGTGACAGCGAGAAATCTGTTTCTGCGCAGCAATCCAAATCTAGTATTGGCTTTACTATCAAAGACTTTACTTGGCACAACAATGCAATATAATAAAGATAAGGAGAGGTTGCTACAGTAGTAAACAACTTCCAAGACTCAAATATAAAATAAAGTGCAGAAGTAAAATAATGGGTTGTCTCCCATAAGCGCTTTTCTTTAACGCCTTTCAGCTAGGCGCAGAAAGTGTGTATCAAGTATTATCGGGAGATGAAGCATCAACATCATAATTTGTTCTAACAATAGAATCATAAGGTAACTTCATTCTCTTTCTAGGGAAGTGTTACATACCTTTCTTGAGAGGAAATTTATATTTAATATTACCTTCCTTCATATCAATGGTAGCACCAACAGTTCGAAGAAAAGGTCTTCCCAATATAATGGGACAAGATGCATTGCATTCAATATCCAAGACAACAAAATCAACGGGGACAAGGTTATTGTTAACCATAATACGAACATTATCAATCCTCCCCAAAGGTTTCTTTATAGCATTATCAACAAGATTAACATCCAAATAACAATTCTTCAATGGTGGCAAGTCAAGCATATCATAAATTTTCTTAGGCATAACGAAATACTTGCACCAAGATCACATAAAGCATTACAATCAAAATCATTGACCCTCATATTAATGATAGGCTCCCAACCATCTTCTAACTTTCTAGGAATAGAAGTTTCAAGTTTTAGTTTCTCCTCTCTAGCTTTTATGAGAGCATTTGTAATATGTTTTGTAAAGGAAAAATTTATAGCACTAGCGTTGGGACTTTTAGCAAGCTTTTGTAAGAACTTTATAACTTCAGAGATGTGACAATAATCAAAGTCTAAACCATTATGATCTACAGCAATGGGATCATTATCCCCAATATTTTGAAGAATTTCAGCAGTTTTATCAATTTCAGCAGTTTTAGCAGTTTCGGGCAATTTTGCACGCTTTGCACTAGGAGTAGTAACATTGCCAACACCAATTATTTTACCATTGATAGTAGGAGGTGTAGCAACATGTGAATCATTAACATTACTAGTGGTGGTAATAGTCCAAACTTTAGCTACATTATTCTCTTTAGCTAGTTTTTCATTTTCTTCTCTTTCCCACCTAGCATGCAATTCAGCCATCAATCTAATATTCTCATTAATTCGAACTTGGATGGAATTTGCTGTAGTAACAATCTTATTATCAATATCCCTATTAGGCATAACTTTCAATTTTAAAAGATCAACATCAGAGGCAAGACTATCAACCTTAGAAGCGAGAATATCAATTTTATTGAGCTTTTCCTCAACAGATTTGTTAAAAGAAGTTTGTGTACTAATAAATTCTTTAAGCATGGCTTCAAGACCAGGGGTACACTCCTATTATTGTTGTAAGAATTTCCATAACTATTACCATTAGCAGCAGGATATGGCCTATAGTTGTTACCAGAATTATTCCTATAAGCATTGTTGTTGAAATTATTATTTTTAATGAAATTCACATCAACATGTTCTTCTTGGGCAACCAATGAAGCTAAAGGAACATTATTAGGATCAACATTAGATCTACCATTCACAAGCATAGACATAATAGCATCAATCTTATCACTCAAGGAGGAGGTTTCTTCAACAAAATTTACCTTCTTACCTTGTGGAGCTCTTTCCGTGTGCCATTCAGAGTAATTTGTCATCATATCATCAAGAAGCTTTGTTGCCACCCCCAAAGTGATGGACATAAAGGTTCCTCCAGCAGCTGAATCCAATAGGTTCCGCGAAGAAAAATTCAATCCTTCATAAAAGGTTTGGATGATCATCCAAGTAGTCAGTCCATGGGTTGGGCAATTCTTTACCAAAGATTTCATTCTCTCCCATGCTTGAGCAACATGTTCATTATCTAATTGCTTGAAATTCATTATGCTACTTCTCAAAGATATAATTTTAGCGGGAGGATAATATCTACCAATAAAAGCATCCTTACATTTAGTCCAAGAATCAATACTATTTCTAGGCGAGAGATAGCAACCAATCTTTAGCTCTTCCTCTTAAAGAGAAAGGAAACAATTTTAATTTTATAATGTCACCATCTACATCCTTATATTTTTGCATTTCACATAGTTCAACAAAATTATTAAGATGGGCAGCAGCATCATCATAACTAACACCAGAAAATTGCTCTCTCATAACAAGATTCAGTAAAGCAGGTTTAATTTCAAAGAATTCTGCTGTAGTAGCAGGTGGAGAAATAGGTGTGCATAGGAAATCATTATTATCTGTGCTAGTGAAGTCACACAACTTAGTATTCTCAACAATACCCATTTTAGCAGTAGTAAATAAAGCAAACTAAATAAAGTAAATGCAAGTAACTAAATTTTTTTGTGTTTTTGATATGGAGAACAAGACAGTAAATAAAGTAAAACTAGCAACTAATTTTTTTTGTGTTTTGATATAATGCAGCAAACAAAGTAGTAAATAAAGTAAAGCAAGACAAAAACAAAGTAAAGAGATTGGAAGTGGAGACTCCCCTTGCAGCGTGTCTGTTATCACCAGATTTTGGCCAAATCAGGAGATGGGCCGTAAGTGAGATGGGCTTGAAGGATATACGCGTGGAGGATCTCTGAAGCGGCCTGACACGAAGAAGTTGGGCTAAATTGCCTGTGTATCTGTAACATAGTAGGATACGTGTCGTTTAAGAAGTTAGAGTTTAACCCGTGCACGGTTAGGTGCACGCCTGAATTAGAAAGTCCCCCGGACTATAAATATGTATCTAGGGTTTATGAAATAAACAACAATCAACGTTCACCACAAACCAATCTCGGCGCATCGCCAACTCCCCCTCTCGAGGGTTTCTTCCGGGTAAGCACCATGCTGCCTAGATCGCATCTTGCGATCTAGGCAGCCTACGTTTATCGTCTTCCATGCGTTGCTCGTGCTTGAAGCCTTTTTGATGGCGAGCAACGTAGTTATCATAGATGTTTTAGGGTTAGCATTGTTCTTCGTATCATATGCTATCGTCGTGCGACCCTTAGGCATCTAGCCGCCCTTACACCTATCTTGGGTGTAAGGGCGGCACCCGCTTGATCATTATCTAGTAGATCCGATCCGTTATGATTGCTCCTTGTTCTTCAAGGATTAGTTTAATATCTGCATCGTTAGGCCTTACAAACGGGTTGAAGGATCCAGTGGCGCGTAGGGTGTAGTTTGCTAGGCCTAGACAGGATGTTCCGAGGATCAACTTCGTGTTGGTTTTTAGGCCTTGTCTAGGGTCGGTTTACGATCACCGTGCGTGGCCGCGAGGCTCAATCACGAGTAGGATGTTCCGATTATGCGGTGAAAACCCCAAATCGTAGTAGGTCGCTTTAGCTTTATCTTGATCAAGCAGGACCACCATCTGATCGTACACCTCGTACGCATCATAGGTGGATCGGCTCTTTGAGCCGATTCACAGGATAACCTGAGAGCCGATCGAGGCTCGTATTTAACGTTTACGTGTATGCCATGCAGGAAACTAAGCGAGGCATCATCCAACACCTTCACGACCAGGTATAGGTCAGGTGGCACGCCCTTGCATCGGCATCGGACGTGCGTGCCGAAGGCTTTGCGGGCCGTCGCTCGGAGGGACCGGGGCCAGCCGCGGTCTCGGGAGATTCCCGGCTCTACGGTGTTGCCCGTCGCTGCCCGCCGGTGGGTTTCGACCGCAACACATTCCGGCACGCCCGGTGGGACAATCTTCGACATCAACCGCATCGCCATCTACATCCGAGATGGCGGAAGGCACTCCGGTCAAGTACGAGGATCCGGCGAAGAGCTCAAAAAGAAGCATGACGAGATCAAGGCGGTCCTCGAAGCCGACCTCATCGGCTCTTTTCACGGAACCCGCTCACATGGCATCGGGTGGAAAGGGTTCTCACTGAAGGCGCGCTCGATGGAGTGGACCTGTCCGCCCCGTCGGAAGAACGCACCAGGTCGGCTGCGTCGGGAGATCAACTTCATGGTGGCTCATTCGCTGCACCGCCACTACGAGAGCTCGGTGAACACTCTGGAGCGTGTCGCTCTGCGCGTGGTCCAGGAAATCATGAGCCATCAGTATTCTCCATCAGGACCAACTCTGGGGACTTACCAAGGAGAGATGCCACTCCAGTCCCGTCCACCGCTGCCGTTCGCGTTGGCAGCACCAGAAGTGACTACCAATTCTTGCATGAGGCGCCTAAGGAGATCCCGCACGGATACACGTGCGCATACGTGCCGGACTGCAGTAGCTGGGCGCTCTCAAACCAGGCTGCAACAGCTGGGACTTCCGGAACAGCAGGAGGAGTTTCGGGAACGGATCTTGAGAAGCGGACGTGGGCTGGCTAAGTACGCCACCCCGACAAACCTCCAGAGCTCAGCTCCTGCAGTTGGCTCAGAGATGGAAAAGCAAGCATGGCTGGCTAAGTATGCCACCCCGGCGAACCTCCAGAGTTCGACGCCTGCAGCCATCGCCGCGGATCAGATTTGTACAATTCTGAAAGACCAGTTCGGCATGATGCCGAAAAGGAGGACAATCGGCTATTCCAAGCCATACCCCAACGAGTACGAATTGATCCCACTACCACCCAAATATCGGCTCCCTGATTTCACCAAGTTTAATGGATCAGATGGGTCCAGCTCCATCGAGCATGTGAGCCAATATTTGGCGCAGCTGGGCACGATCTCAGCATCGGACGAGCTGCGTGTGAGGTTCTTCGCACGGTCCCTCACGGGATCGGCTTTCGGGTGGTACACATCGCTGCCACCAAACTCAATCCGGACTTGGAAGCGGTTGGAAGAGCAGTTCCACATACGGTATCACTCGGAGGCTTCCGAGGCTGGTATTGCCGATCTAGCACAAGTACGACGAAGCGCGGGGAAACGGTGGCGAGAATACGTCCGGCGCTTCGGGACCGTTAGGAACCGATGCTATTCGGTTCATGTAAGTGAAAAAGAAGCGGTCGAGTTAGCGGTGGTGGGTCTCTCATCATCGATCAAGGACGTGGCCTCCCAAGCGAGACTACCCTTCACCGGCGCACATGGTGCGAAGGCTGTCGGCATATGAACAGGCGCCACCCGGATGTTTACCGGGATAAATTTAAGCGTGCGGTGGTCCTGGTTGAGGCAGATGAAGATGAAGGTGCTGCGGGAGATCAAGAGGTAGCAGTGGCTGAATGGACTCGGGGGGCAAGCCCCGTGTCATGTAAGTGGGTTAAGCCACAAGGTCCTCCAAAAGGGTTTGACTTCGACGTGACCAAAGCTGAGCAGATTTTCGACCTCTTACTCAAGGAGAAGCAGCTAAAGGTACCCGAAGGTCACAAGATCCCCACGGTACAAGAGCTGAACGGAAAGCCATACTGCAAGTGGCATAGCACGTTCACCCACGCCACCAACGGCTGCGGGGTGTGGCGTCAACGAGTCCAAATGGCGATAGAGCAAGGGCGGCTAATTTTCAGCCAGTACGCCATGAAGGTCGACACACACCCCTTTCCCGCCGTTAACATGGTGGAGTATACTTACCATGGAGGGTGCCAGCCAGATTTCTCGTGCAATGTCAACATGGTAGGACATGGGCATCACTCTGGTAAGGACGGAGATGAGGGCAGCTGCTCTCATAGCAAGGACACAGAGGAAGCCGCTCCACGCGATCGGCTCCGTCACGATGGCAAGCGCTACATCACAGAGGGAGAAGTGAGGAACGTAAGATATCAACGACCTCTCTCTGATCACCTCCTCAACAAGTATGTGGGTCAATACGACCAACGCCGGCGATGCAACGACGACGATGAGAAAGATCGTCTGGCTAGGGACGACAGGAGACGTCGTCGGCATGATCGCGACGAGGAGCGATACGAGCGCCACGCCAAGGAAAAGTCGAGAGAGCAAGACGACGTGGATAGGCACTGGGACTGCCCCTTCTTCAGACACTGCTGGGATTCAGGAATGAGCCGATTGCCCACAATCGGCAATTGCCCAGAATGCAAACAAAAGAAGAAGGATGCAGCTAACGTGTCCGTGTTCAAACGTCTAGGGCCTCTCCCGCCTCGGAACAAGAACGGCGAGTCCGCTCGGGTGGAAGATCTCGAGGAACTAGAGGACGATGATGAAGAAGAAGACAAGTATCATCGGCCAAGGTGGTGCCCTGATGGGCTCAGCCGTTCCCAAAAGCGAAGGTTTCAACGACTACGTGGGTTGGAGGAAGCTGAAAGGTTATACCTGCACACGTTGAGGAAGGCGCGGCCCGATCTGGCCGCTAAAATTCTGCGAACCCTGGACGAAGAAGGTCGGCCACAAAGGAAAGAGTGGCGCCCCAGACAAAAGAAAGCCGATGATGAGACATCGGCTGGCACAAACATGGTCTTCATCCTGCCAACGGAGTTTAGTGCTCCAGGATTAGACGAAGCACCTGTGGCACAACTTGACTGCAGCCCACGGCCGGTCATCTTTGAGAAGCCACGAGAGAGAAGCTACAGGCATCTGAAGGCCATGTACTTGCGAGGTTACATCAATGGGCAGCCTGTCAACAAGATGTTGGTGGACACCGGAGCGGCTGTCAACATTATGCCATACTCCATGCTACGTCGGTTGGGACGCTCTAGCTCGGATCCGATCAAGACCAATGTGACGCCGAGCGATTTCAACGGCCAAGCATCGACGCACAAGGTGTTACGAACGTGGATCTGACCGTAGGAAGGAAAACTGTCCCTACGACGTTCTTTATTGTCGACAGCAAAAGCACCTATGATGTCCTACTAGGGAGAGATTGGATCCACGCCAACTGTTGCATTCCATCCACGATGCACCAATCCCTAATACAGTGGGATGGAGATGAAGTAGAAGTCGTCCACGCAGATGATTCAGCCGAGATTTCAACGGCTGGCATGAATGTTTGGGAGACATCAGGCCAAGAGCCACTCTCAGGCATCAATTTGGATGACTGCGAGCGCATCGACGTGACAAAGGACGGGGTTAGGCTGGTTCTATCCACCGGCCTGACCGTGTAACAAGAAGCAACATCGTTGGACAAACGTGGTGATGCCGATCCATGTGATCGGCCCCAAGGATCTATGGAGGAACATTGCAAAACCTTCATCGAGCAAGCAACATGGAGGCCGATTCCAGCAATCGGCCAAAATTATCCTCACCATTCATTCTGTCTGGGTTCAACGTCGATCTAATGGGCAATGGGTCTGCGTCGGCTGATGCACTGGAAGAAATCCACATTGTTCCTAACAGAGCCGACGTTCACATCGTAGTGCCTTGGCTAACCACAGAGCCGATATCAGCAGTTATCTGGCAGAATCGGCTCGGGGGGCACCTAATCAGATGAACATGTGCGATACATGTGCAGTGAAATATTGGGGGCCGATAGAAAAATCGGCCCGTAAAAAAAAATTCTCATAAAGAACAAAGCCGATGCACGGCCATCGACTCTAGCACAAATTTCATGGGATCTACCAGTGGCATGTGCAAAACACAAGGACCTCCAGCTCCGTGTCAGAGGAGTTCTATTTCTGAGCCGTTGTGTGATCATCTGCAATATCGACTTTCAACGGAGGAGGGGTGATCGGCTCTGGCTGGCTCTGCATGGTAGCTCTCTCAGACATGATCGAGCCCAGGTCCATTTGTCTGAATTACGTGTCCTCATCACTGTTTTCACCTCGACTGAGGCTCGGGGGGCAGCTGGCCTGGTAGATGCTCTGTTTTTAGAAGCCGATTGGAGAGTCATCGGCTGGTCCCGCAATGCAATTCCTCTCAAAGGCGGCGAGTTCTTGCAAAAGAGGGATCCATCATCACCGATAGAGAGTTGGCTCTGGGCTATCTGGTTGTTGTAAAGGAACAGAGCAGGTGATATCTGTTCTGCAGAAGTCTCGGCTTCAACAACACTTCAACAACAAGTTGTTTCAGCAGCGGTTCTAGGACTCTATTGAAGGCATTAGTCTGCCTCATTGTCCACCAGAGCTCAAAGTCATCGGTCGAAAAGATGAAGGATAGATCATGAGGGATTGATGCGCTGACATCGGCTTATTGAAGCATTGACCAAGTTCACGATCACTCCGACGTCAAAGAGATAAAGAGCGGATTATGGGGGACCAATGCGTGGCCATTGGTTCGTTGAGCATTGGCTAAGTGACGATCGGCAAAATCAGTATGAGGGGAAATCGGCTAAATTGGCATAAAGGAAATCGGCAAAATCAAGTTGGGGAATTTCTTCATTGATAAACGAGATTTCTTACATAAAGAGCTGATTGCTCTCAAAAGGAAGTACTAAGGGGATACATTGCCCCATCTATTATTGATCCTATGCTAGGGGCCCTATCTACGGGCCGTCGCTGCCCTCATCGTCGCCGTCGTCGCCGCTGTCGGCGCTACTCCCGGCGGGCTCGTCGTCGCTGCTGTAGCGACCGCCGGCAGGACCCTCGTTGTCCTCGTCCTCCTCGTCAGCGTCGTCGTCGTCGCTGTCGAAGTCGCTGAGGTTTCCCGGCCAGGGGCAGAAGCGCTTGGCCGGCGGCTCGTCGGAGGAGCTGTCGTCGTCGTCCTCCTCCTCCTCCTCCTTCGCCTCCTCGGAGGAGGTGAAGTCGTCCCAGGAGAAGCGATCGTCATCGCTCTCCTCCTCCGATTCCCCGTCGGCAAGGAAGCGGAGGTCGCTCTCCCCGTCCGTCGAGGACTTGTCGTCCTCGGACCAGACGGAGAAGTCATGGCCGGGCTCCTCCCCGGCTTCTATGGCGTGGCGGATGTTGGCCGCATGGACCTCCTGTGGGTCCCGTTCTGGCGTCGGCTCGTGGGAGGAAGAGGACTCGATGGAAAGTCCCGATGAGGCGGAGGAAGAAGAAGACATGGTGGCGCAGGAGGGCTTTTCGAGTGCTAATGCCGAGAGGATGAGGAGGAGAACTGTTCGATGCGGTTAAATAAAGAAGATGGAGTGGAGGTTTAATGTTCGAACAGTTTTCAAGGAGGTGGTGCCAAAAAACTGTCAAATCGTGCAGAGAAGTTGGGAAGGCAAGTCGACATGATGAAAAATACTGCGACGGTTCTGCTCTGCCACGACATGACCCCTCGAAGGAGAAACAGAGTGGTTTTGAAATTATCATTACCAAAACCAGGGGGGCATGTGTTATCACCAGATTTTGGCCAAATCAGGAGATGGGCCGTAAGTGAGATGGGCTTGAAGGATATACGCGTGGAGGATCTCTGAAGCGGCCTGACGCGAAGAAGTTGTGCTAAATTGCCTGTGTATCTGTAACATAGTAGGATACGTGTCGTTTAAGAAGTTAGAGTTTAACCCGTGCACGGTTAGGTGCACGCCTGAATTAGAAAGTCCCCCGGACTATAAATATGTATCTAGGGTTTATGAAATAAACAACAATCAACGTTCACCACAAACCAATCTCGGCGCATCGCCAACTCCCCGTCTCGAGGGTTTCTTCCGGGTAGGCACCATGCTGCCTAGATCGCATCTTGCGATCTAGGCAGCACACGTTTATTCGTCTTCCATGCGTTGCTCGTGCTGAAGCCTTTTTGATGGCGAGCAACGTAGTTATCATAGATGTTTTAGGGTTAGCATTGTTCTTCGTATCATATGCTATCGTCGTGCGACCCTTAGGCATCTAGCCGCCCTTACACCTATCTTGGGTGTAAGGGCGGCACCCCGCTTGATCATTATCTAGTAGATCCGATCCGTTATGATTGCTCCTTGTTCTTCAAGGATTAGTTTAATATCTGCATCGTTAGGCCTTACAAACGGGTTGAAGGATCCAGTGGCCCGTAGGGTGTAGTTTGCTAGCCCTAGACAGGATGTTCCGAGGATCAACTTCATGTTGGTTTTTAGGCCTTGTCTAGGGTCGGTTTACGATCACCGTGCGTGGCCGCGAGGCTCAATCACGAGTAGGATGTTCCGATTATGCGGTGAAAACCCCAAATCATAGTAGGTCGCTTTAGCTTTATCTTGATCAAGCGGGACCACCATCTGATCGTACACCTCGTACGCATCATAGGTGGATCGGCTCTTTGAGCCGATTCACAGGATAACCTGAGAGCCGATCGAGGCTCGTATTTAACGTTTACGTGTATGCCATGCAGAAAACTAAGCGAGGCATCATCCAACACCTTCCTGACCAGGTATAGGTCAGGTGGCACGCCCTTGCATCAGCATCGGACGTGCGTGCCGAAGGCTTTGCGGGCCGTCGCTCGGAGGGACCAGGGCCAGTTCCCGGCTCTACGGTGTTGCCCGTCGCTACCCGCCGGTGGGTTTCTGACCGCAACAGTGTCTTGATCTCCCCGGCAATAGCGCCAGAAATTTGCTTGCTGGCGGTTGACGTGGGAGTTAGAAATCTTTGTGGAGTAACTTTTCTTCAGGTCCCCGGCAACGGCGCCAGAAATTTGCTTGATGCGTGTAGTTGACACGTTCGTTGGGAACCCCAAGAGGAAGGTGTGATGCGCACAGTAGCAAGTTTCCCTCAGTAGGAAACCAAGGTTTAATCGAACCAGTAGGAGTCAAGAAGCACGAGTCAAGAAGCACGTTGAAGGTTGATGGCGGAGGAGTGTAGTGCGGAGCAACACCAGGGATTCCGGCGCCAACGTGGAACCTGCACAACACAATCACAGAACTTTGCCCCAACGTAACAGCGAGGTTGTCAATCTCAACGGCTTGCTGTAAACAAAGGATTAGATGTATAGTGTGGATGATGATGGTTGTTTGCGAAGAACAGTAAAGAACAATTGCAGCAGATTTGTATTTCAGATGTAAAGAATAGGACCGGGGTCCACAGTTCACTAGCGGTGTCTCTCCCATAAGATAGCAGATGTTGGGTGAACAAATTAAAGTTGGGCAATTGACAAATAAAGAAGGCATAACAATGCACATACATATATCATGATGAGTACTATGAGATTTAATCAGGGCATTACGACAAAGTACATAGACCGCTATCCAGCATGCATCTATGCCTAAAAAGTCCACCTTCGAGGTTATCATCCGAACCCCTTCCAGTATTAAGTTGTAAACAACGGACAATTGCATTAAGTATGGTGCGTAATGTAATCAACACAAATATCCTTAGACAAAGCATCGATGTTTTATCCCTAGTGGCAACAAGCACATCCACAACCTTAGAACTTTCGTCACTGTCCCAGATTTAATGGAGGCATGAACCCACTATCGAGCATAAATACTCCCTCTTGGAGTCACAAGTATCAACTTGGCCAGAGCCTCTACTAGCAACGGAGAGCATGCAAGAACATAAATAACATATATGATAGATTGATAATCAACTTGACATGGTATTCAATATTCATCGGATCCCAACAAACACAACATGTAGGATTACAAATAGATGATCTTGATCATGATAGGAAGCTCACAAGATCTAACATGATAGCACAATGGGGAGAAGACGACCATCTAGCTACTGCTATGGACCCATAGTCCAGGGGTGGACTACTCACACATCGATCCGGAGGCGATCATGGCGATGAAGAGACCTCCGGGAGATGATTCCCCTCTCCGGCAGGGTGCCGGAGGCGATCTCCTGAATCCCCCGAGATGGGATTGGCGGCGGCGGCGTCTCTGGAAGGTTTTCCGTATCGTGGCTCTCGGTACTGGGGGTTTCGCGATGGAGGCTTTAAGTAGGAGGAAGGGCAGGTCAGGAGGCGTCACGGGGGGCCCACACAACAGGGCCGCGCGGCCAAGGGCCAGGCCGCGCCGCCCTGGCGTGTCGCCACCTCGTGGCCCCACTTCGTCTCTCCCTCGGACTTCTGGAAGCTTCGTGCAAAAATAGGACCCTGGGCGTTGATTTCGTCCAATTCCGAGAATATTTCCTTACTAGGATTTCTGAAACCAAAAACAGCAGAAAACAACAACTGGCTCTTCGGCATCTCGTCAATAGGTTAGTGCCGGAAAATGCATAAATATGACATATAATGTGTATAAAACATGTGAGTATCATCATAAAAGTAGCATGGAACATAAGAAATTATAGATACGTTTGGGACGTATCAAGCAGCAGAAGCAGATTGACGAACTTAGAGGAGTATTGTGCCCGCCGCAAGATCCTGCACTCGATATTAACGCCGGCCCATCTCAGCGGAGGCCCGGGCTGGCAATGCACAACGGATGATAGATGGCGGTCCCGGCTACCCCGTGGGTGGAATCAAGGAATCAACATCTTGTGAGCTCCATCACAGATTTAAGAACATATCCATGAAGATGTCAGTGGGACAAGCTTTACCTTGTCCACCTGACGCATGCTTGCATGGCCGTGAGATTCTAGCTGGCTATGCTAAAGTCGTGGTGGATGAAATCGTAACGGGCTTTCATGAATTGGAGCTTGACATCCCTGGACCTGAAGATGAGAAGACACTCGGAGAAATAATGGGTGGAGTCATTCTGTGGGACAAGAACTACATCAAGCTTCCAGGCTCGGCACCAAGAACAACAGTGCCTCCAAGTCGTCGGAGGTCACCTACACCTCCATCACCTCCAAGAATCCCACCCCATGACTACGGCAACCACAACGCGAGTCCATCTCGATCTCCGCTGCCGGACTTGGGTCAGCCGTCTCCGCCGCCGGCGCCCGCGAAGCGTGCCAGCAAGAACGCTCCGTCGATGAGTTCTAACCGACGATGGAGCCCCCCAAAGCGGAAATTGTCGCCCCTCCCAAAGGTACCTCATCTGAATCTTCCCACCAGACCTTACGATCGACCCCCGAGGAAAGCGACAGGATCGCAAAGGAACATTATGATGCGCAGATGAAAAAGAAGAAACCCGAGCCACCCAGTATACACTGACAAGGAAATATCGTAAACAATAAAGTTGTTCGTCTCGAAAACACGAAGAACTTTCATGTTGACCACTTTTCCATCCGAGTTCATCTTGACCATTCTTTTTCCCCATTGTGAAATTCGGTTCGTATTTGTCATGGGCTCAACATAGGAACGACTTGTCCTCTCTTGCCTCATTCTTAACTATAATTTCGTAACTTGCATAGGACTTGTCCTCTCCGCTCTCAGTCCTATTTCTTGCTCTGGCTCTGGAGATCACATATGACCTCGGATTGAAATGATCTACAAATCAAAGTTGCTTGTTTTGAAGGGACACACAACTTTCGTTTCTATCATTTTTCCATTTGAGGCCATCTTGAAATTTTTACTTTTTAAGGCAAAAACGGCTGTCAACAAATATCTCAGAAAATAATCGAAAGACACCGACATAGCGTGAGAATGGTTGAAATTACCTTTGGAGCATGTCCTGCATGCTTTGGAAGTCTTCCAAGTTTCTCGTTAATGGGTCGTAGACATCAACTCTTCCATTATCAATTTGAATGTCTAGCAGAATCCAGTGGAAGCTGCAAACGTATATAAATATGTCAGTAACTCGTCAATTAAACTTGTGAGTGAATGGACACAACAGAGTTAGATCATCACCTGAAGTTGTAAGGTTTTGCTCCGTCTTATTGGACTTATTAGTTAGCGTATGTATATGTACTTTATCTAGGTCAATGAACCCAACATTTAGGATGCCCTTACGTCTACAGACCAGGATCTTCAGTCTCCATAATAGAGTACAAAATGATATAATGAGGATAACAACTAATAACTGAACAACTTATATGTAGACAACAAATTGAACAACTTACAGACAATATCAACTCAAGAGATATTTTTCGAGGGCATCGCAATTGTACATCTGGAAGAGTTCGTCAAACTCGACATGGATCTCTTCCTGTTGGTCGTATTAGTCCTCTGGGACTTTCGCCACGATCATTATTCTCCTATTCTTTGCGGCAGTCAGGTACCATGCATGCAACTGACGCATATGTGTTGGCAGTTGTAGCAACCTCTCTTGACTGACATGATCTTCCCCAATACAAATTTAGGCTTAGGGGCTACAACAGCCTTGGGAAACAACTCGTCTTTGGAAGCTAGAACTTTGTCAACAGTCATACCCCATTCAACCGCCCACTTCTTTGCTTCTTCCAGACTTTGCTGCTCCACCAGGGGAACTTGTCCGGATGACACCTAGAGGGGTGGGAGCGATTGTTTGGCCTGTTGTTCGAGCTGGGGAACGTCTGTTCTTTTCTCGCTTGCACTTTTCGCTGATTTGCTCCCACTTGCACCGCTAGTTGCTCTGCTCTTTTTCGCTTTCTTCTGCATTGTGCGTACATAGTCATCAGGCATATGGTACAAGTAATATTGCGATGGCTGGGTTAAGTAATTTGCATAGTTTTTCTTGATTTGAGATCGTTTACTGCCTCAAAATAGGCCCGCAAGGTACTGCCAGTTTTAAACCGAACAGTTTTGGAAAGTTCGTTCTAAAGCATTCAAATTGTACCCAAACTAGGGTTTTGGACGTGAGTCAAAACCCACGATCTTGCATGGAAAGTCCAGCCGCTCCTTATATACTTGAGGGGTGCAGGCCGATTGAAACAACACACAATCGCAAAACCAATCTACAACCTCTACTTTTTCTCTCCTGTCCTTGTTTTCTGCTCTCGTTCGTCGTTGTTCTTCGTGTTGGAGAGCTTCGATCTGTAAGGTCCTAGGGGCGGGCGAACCGACCTAGGGCAGCCCATCACCGCCGTGCACCTAGACGGGGTCTCTCCCGGGCGTGTGGGGTTTCGGGTCTTCAAAATAGCCCGCCGGACTATCCTGCGTAACGCGCTTCCGGCGAGCCTCCTCCGACGATGTTGTCTTGCTTATCGCGCTCAATGCCAGAGGTACACGATGACGTGTTCGTGTGCCAACACACTTTTTGGTGACTCTGCTGGGGACGATCATCATGTCAGACGGCAAGCTACCCCAGCCTGCTGAGATTAGCGCCGAAAACATCATCAAGCCTAGCTTCGATGATCTTTCGGCAGAACAACTCGAAGCCTATGAGGTGCTCAAGAGGAAGTGTCAAGAGCAACTTGAGGTGCTGGAAAAGCAGCGCAAGGAGGAGTTCGAGGCTTTGAAGAAGAGGAAAGAGGAGGAAGACAGAGAGACGTTCCTTGCAAGCTTCAAGAAGGACCGCCAAGGCGGTGCCACTTCGCTTGGGGAGGTCAAGCTTCCACCACTGCTCGGCGATCCAGCCGAGCCCTCCGTAAGTACTAGCTTATTTTCTACTGATCAATTGGCTGAAATTAATCATTATGCTACTGAGTCTAGTGGACAAGCCTATGATGCCATGGTAGAATACTTGAAAGATAGTAAAAACACGCCTCATGATGCTTTTGTTAATGTTGGTACAAGCGCTGCTGTAGGAAACCATAATCCAACATTACCTACTTCATCGGCAGTTCTTCGTGAGACGCTGATGAATTCTTACGTTAGCCAAGATAGTCAGATCATGACTGCGCTAGCATGCCCTAGTCCTATTAGTAGTGTACCTTATTCGGTGATACCACCGAACCAAGTCCCACGCCCAGTAGCCACGAACATGGCACCGGATTTCAATATTCGGTACCAGCAGTGCGAGTAAATCCCATGGCTAGTAATGCTATTGTTCCTGAGAAATTACCACAAGCAAATTCGTCCGCCATAGACGAAAACATGGCCACACTTAGGTCAGAATTGCAAAAAATGTTCTATGATTACTTCGGAATTGAGCTGAAGCCTGTAAGTCGGATGTATCAAAAACCTTATCCGAAATATTTCGATGATTTACCGTACCCTCAAGGCTACAAGGTGCCTGATTTTGCTAAATTTAATGGGGTAGACAATAAGACAACTTGGGAACATGTTAGTCAATATTTAGCACAATTGGGAGAAGCTGGCAATACTGATCCTTTAAAAGTGCGTTTATTTCCCTTATCTTTAACCGGTACCTCTTTTTCATGGTTTTCTGCTTTACCTTATGGTTCTATCAATACTTTGTATCATCTAGAAAAGAAATTTCATGAAAATTTTTATAGTGGTGATAATGAGCTTAAATTGTCGCATCTTACATCGGTTAGACAAAAACATGATGAATTGGTCACCGATTACATCAAGAGATTTAGAGATACTAAAAACCAATGTTATAGTTTGGTGGTTTCCGAAAGAGACATGCCAGACTTGGTTCTTAATGGTTTAAGAACTCATATTAAAGAAATAATTGAAGGTTATGAGTATCTAAGTATTATCCAAGTTTTACAAAGAGCTTTGGCTTAAAACTGCCGAAGCAAAGAAACAAAAGATTTGCATAGATCTAAGTCTGATCGTCCTCGCATAAACACAGTTGAATACAATAGTGACAATTCGGACGATGAAGCTGATATTTATGCTTCTGAATTTGTTTGTCCCTCAAACGCCAAACCTTATACTTGTGATGCTCTTAAGCCGATCGAAAGAATCGTGAAGGTGAGATGACATTCAGTTTTGATGTAGCTAAATGTGATAGGATATTTCATGCTATGTTAAAAGACAAATACATTCGACTGCCTCACACTTTACCGCCGTTTGAGGAGTTAAAACGGCGTGCTTGTTGCAAATATCACAATTCTTTTTCGCATGCTACCAATGATTGCAATGTGTTTCGACGACAGATACAATCGACTATCAATGATGGACAATTAAGCTTTGCAGACATAAAAATTGACAAGCAGCCATTCCCAATGAATACTTTGGAGCTCCAAGGGAAGAAAGTCTTAATTCGGCTAGACGCGGCCGGATCCGCTAACAAAAATAATGTTGTTGTTGGTCAGCCCAGGAACACCAGGGATGGCAACAGGGACTTGGGAAGAGAGATTGTTCTTGGCAAGCAGGCCAATGGCAAGGAGACGCTGAAGATCGCCATAAAAATTCCTGCACTCGGGGGGCAATCACAAGTATAAAGGGATGTTCGTGCTAAGTTTATCAAGCCCAAGAGTCCAGAAATTGGCAAGTGGAAAAGTAATGAGGTTAAGGTGGAACACAAGCAAATAAAGCCAACCTTCGATATGTTGTAGTCTAAATATGCAAACCAAGCGGCCGGTTCCAACACAAACCGGTCATCACATGTGAAGCATCCAAGATCACCTCCAAGGGAGAGGTCTTCACGACATGTAAGGCCGTATGAGCAGTGGGCTCCGAGGCCATGGATGGCGCCACCACCGTATGCACCATATTACTTCGACGGAGGATGGATGCACACCCCAATGGCACCATACGCTTTTCATCAAGGATGGGCAGCACCCAAGAAATCTTTGCATGATAGGATTACCAGGCCTGTTCGAGACCTTTTTAGTTACAATACTAATTGGTCATCACAGAAATCCACAAGAGATGTTAAAATGAAGTGGCGTCCTAAATCTCCATGTGCTGAAATTCCAGAGAGTAGCAAGAAGCAAGAGAATAGTACTAATGTCAGCTCAGTCATAATATATAGGTACACAAGAGCTGAAACTCAAGGAGCCGGTTGTTGTTGATGAACCGGCTAACTCTAAAAAAGTTATACTAACTATTTCACCAATATCTTCGGCTAATGATCATGAAGCTAGCACAAGAAAGGACAAGCCGAGAGATCCTAAATATACTCAACCTAAGTGGTGTCCTCCTAGATTGACAAGAACCAAGAAGAGGAGGTTACAGCGAATGAGGAACCAAGAGAAGGTGGAGCATACAGCTGAATAGTGGAGGGATGAAGTTTTTGATAAAACTCACTCTGCACCATCTATGAGGTGGATGATCAAGAAAGTGGAAGATACTGCGGTTCCCATGACGGTTGCACCAAATCCTACACCATCCGAAGAAAAGGGCGTGAGTATTGATGCATCGTCCACACCACTTTCTACAATTCCGGATTCGGTACCTACATCAGAAGATGATGAAGAATTGGTGGATTTTGAGAACTCGCCGGCTAGGGAAGGTATGGATATGAATATGGTTTATTACTTATCCTCTGAGTTTCGTGCAGTAGATGAAGAACGGGAGGTAGCACAATTTGACTTTGGTCCCAAGAATGCCATCTTTGAGAAACCAAAAGAACCGGTGAGGCATTTGAAACCACTATATGTCAAGGGACACATTAACGGATCACCGGTTGCTAGAATGCTTGTTGATGGTGGTGCAGTTGTGAATCTTATGCCATCCTCAGTCTTCAAAAAATTGGTCCTTGATGAGAATGATTTAATGAAGACCAACATGGTGCTCAATGGGTTTGAAGGCAAAGAGAAAACAGAGGACAAAGGTGTCATGAGTGTGGAGCTCACCGTGGGGAGTAAATCCTTGTCCACCGCCTTCTTTATTGCTGAAGTACAAGGTAATTACAATGTTATATTAAGCCGCGATTGGCTCCATGCAAACCAATGTGTGCCATCTGCTTTACATCAGTTTTTGATACAGTGGGTTGATGATGAGGTTGAGGTTGTCCATGCAGATAATTCAACTTGTATCGCTTTGGCCGATTCACCGGTGGATTGGCAACATCCCAATGCTACTTGTTTGATAGGGCGGGACCTCTCAGATTTTGATTTTCTTAGTGCCACAAAGAATGGCTTTGTGTCCATCTCTTTAAAGCTGATTTATAATAATCGGCTCCCAAATATGTGATTTAAATGGATCCCAATGAAGAGTGGTTGCAGAAGCGGCTTGTTCAATATCGGTCCAGTGAGAATGATGTGTATGAGTCCATAGAGGAACTAGATGATATGGACAAGTTGGGACAAGGTTTCACCTCGGCTGATCCATTGGAAGAAGTGGACATAAGAGATGGTTCAATTTCTAGGCCGACGTTTGTTAACAAAAATTTGGAAGCCGGTGAGAAAAGTGTATTGATCAGGCTGTTAAAAGAATATGTCAATTTCTTTGCATGGGAATATCATGAGATCCCTGGTTTGAGCAAGGAACTAGTTGAGCATAGGCTGCCTATCAAAGCTGGTTTTAGACCTTATAAACAACCGGCTCGTAAATTCAATCCCAAGATGTATGATCGCATCAAGGAAGAAATCGGTCGTTTGCTTAAAGCTAATTTTATTAAGCCTTGCAGGTACGCGGATTGGATTTCTAATATTGTGCCTGTAGGTAAGAAGGGGTCCAACAAGTTGAGGTTGTGCATTGATTTCAGATATTTGAATAGAGCTACACCCAAAGATGAGTATCCAATGCCAATAGCCGATATGCTTATTAATAATGCCTCTGGTCATAAAGTTATCAGTTTTCATGATGGCAATGCGGGGTACAACCAACTTTTCATGGTCAGAGAGGATGCATTCAAAACAGACTTCTAGGGTCCCCATTTTGTTGGTTTATTTGAGTGGACAGTAATGACTTTCGGTTTGAAGAATGATGGTGCGACATATCAGAGGGCTATGAATTTAATCTTTCATGATTCGCTTGGGGTCATACTTGAAGTCTATATTGATGATATTGTTGTTAAGTCGGATGCTAATGAACCTCAATTAGCCTATTTGCGCTTAGCTTTTGAGAGAATGAGAGAATATGGGCTCAAGATGAATCCTTTGAAGTGTGCTTTCGGTGTATCGGCTGGAAAATTCTTGGGTTTTATTATACATCAGCATGGCATAGAGATTGATCCCGGGAGGATACAAGCCATCCAGAAAGTGCAAGCCCCGACATGCAAAAAGGATATGCAGAAATTCCTTGGAAAGGTTAATTATTTGAGGTGTTTCATAGTGAACTTGTCAGGGAAGGTTGATGCATTCACTCCTATTCTTCGGTTAAAGAACGTTGATGATTTTGCCTGGGGCAAAACAGCAAGAAGCATTTGAGAAGATTAAGCTTTGTTTGTCTACTCCTCCCGTATTAAGGGCGCCTAAACAATGGGAGCTTTTTAGGCTCTATATTTACAGCGGAGGAAGGTGTCATTGGTGTTGTTTTGACTCAAGAGACCGAAGAAAAAGAGCATGTTATCACTTATTTAAGCCGGTGTTTACTGGATGCTGGGACGAGGTATACTTTTATTGAGAAATTGTGCTTATGCTTATATTATGCTTGCACTAAGCCGAGGCATTATTTATTGTCTAGCATATGCATTGTTGCTTGTCAAACCGATGTCATTAAATATATGTTACATAGACCAATTCTTAGCGGTAGGATTGGTAACTTTATTGTTGAATGGGCTTGCTTTAATTGAGTATGGGCTTGCTTTAATTGAGTATGATTTGGCTTATGAATCCTTGAAATCTATGAAAGGCCAAATCCTTGCTAACTTTATTGTTGAACATCAGATTGATAATGAGCATGATGTTGATACTAACCTTGTAAATTTAGTACCATGGAGGTTATACTTTGATGGTTCAGTTTCTAGCAATGGCCAAGGTGTTGGTGTTGTTTATATATCTCCTCATGGTGCTGTTTTTGAAGCCTTATGCCACTTAGAATATTTTTGCACAAACAGTTCAGCCGAATATGAAGCTTTATTATTCGGGCTGAAACTTTTAGTTGATGTAGGTGCTACACATATTGAGGCTTTTGGTGATTCATTGCTAGTAGTACAGCAATATCCAAGGTTTTCCAATGTTTTGACGAATCACTTAATATGTATCTTGATAAATGTCTAGATATAATTTCTACCTTGGATTATTTTAGCATTGCTCATATATCTAGGCAAGAAAATTGGAATGCAAATGAGTTAGCACAACAAGCATCTGGCTACCATGTTGATCGTGGTGTTTTTCATACATCTCATAAGCCGATGTTTGCTCTCGCTGACATAGGTAAGACCGAATTAAAGCCCATTGATCGGTCACTAATGAAGGATCTAGTGCAGGTTAACAAGAACATTGGAGAAGACCTATTGTTGAATATTTGCAGGATCCTAACAAGAGGACGGAAAGGGTTGTTCGGTGAATGGCTTTTAAGTATGCATTGATGGATGATGATCTCTATCGCCGAACAGTCGACGGTATTCTTTTGAAGTGCTTGGGTGAAGATGAAGCAAGGGTTGCTATGGGAGAGGTACATGAAGGAATATGTGGTACTCATCAATCGGCACACAAGATGAAGTGATTATTGCGACGTGTAGGTTTTATTGGCCGACGATGATCAATGATTTCTTCAGGTATTATAAGGGATGCGAGGCTTGTCAAAAGTTTGGTGACATTCAGTTGGCTCCTGCTGCTATGTTGAATCCTATTATCAGGTCGTGGCCATTTAGAGGTTGGGGATTGGATTTCATTGGTATGATTCATCCTTCTTCTTCAAAAGGGCATCGGTTCATGCTGGTAGCTACTGATTATTTTACCAAGGGGTCTGAAGCGATACCTCTCAAAAATATGACTCATAAGGAGGTGATCAAATTCATAACTGAGCATATCATACATAGATTCGGCATTCCTCAAACATTGACTACAGATCAAGGTTCATCATTTATGGCAAAAGAAGTTAAAGAGTTTGCCTAATCTTATAATATAAAGATGCTCAACTCATCTCCATATTATGCACAAGCTAATTGACAAGCTGAATCAAGTAATAAGATTTTGATCAAGCTCATGAAGAAGAAGATTGAAGATTATCCGAGGAGATGGCATGAAGTGTTGTCCGAAGCTTTGTGGGCACATAGGATCTCTAGGTATGGCGCTACAAAGGTAACTCCATATGAACTTGTGTACGGACAGGAAGCCGTTTTATCGGTAGAGGTGAATCTGGTTGCTTTGAGGTTCTCTAAGCAGAATGATTTATCGGCAGTGTATTTTCACAACTTGATGATGGACAACATTGATGAGGTTGCTGATAAAAGGTTAATTGCTCTAAGACATAGAGAAGGATAAATTGCGGATAGCAAGAGCTTATAACAAAAAGGTGAAGTTGAAGAGCTTCCAAGTTGGCGACTTAGTGTGGAAAGTAATCCTACCAGTTGGTTCGAAGGATATAAAATTTGGCAAATGGTCTCCTAGCTGGGAAGGTCCTTTTAAGGTTGTGAGGGTAGTTCCTGGAAATTCATACTTGATGGAATCTATTGAGAGAAATTTACTACCTCGAGCTCTCAATGGAAAGTATCTGAAAAAGTTCTACCCGAGTGTGTGGCAAGAAGCTTGAACACGCATATGGCAGATATAGAGTTATCGCCCTTAGCATACATGGCCGATACAAAGTTATCGCCCTAAGAACCAATGGCCGATGCAGTGTTAACATCGTCCTTAGACAAAATATATTGCAAGTTATTTTTCGGCATACAAGTTTTGTCGAAAAACAGGGGGCATGTGTTGACAGCCGTTTTTTCCTTAGAAAGTGAAAATTACAAGATGACATCAAATGAAAAAATGATAGAACCGAAAGTTGTGCGTCTTTTCGAAACAAGTAACTTTGATTTTTGGATCATCTCAATCTGAGATCATATGTGATCTCCAAAGACAGAGCAGGAAATAGGACTGAGAGCGGAGAGGACAAGTCCTATGTGAGTTTAGAAATTATAGTTAAGAATGAGTCAAGAGAGGACAAGTCCTCCCTACGTTCAGCACATGCCAAATACGAACCAAATTTAGCAATAGGGAAAAAGAACGGTCAAGCGAACTTCGATGGAAAAGTGGTCCTCTACGTATTTTCCAGACGAACAACTTTGTTGTTTACGATATTTTCATTTGAGATAGTCTACTGCCTCAAAATAGTCCCGCAAGGTACTGCCAGTTTTAAATCGAACAGTTTTGGAAAGTTCGGTCTAAAGCATTCGAATTGGACCCATACTAGGGTTTTGGACGTGAGTCTTGTTGGAATTTTGGCCCATATTGAACCAACACAATAAATATTCCAGAAATTCCTAATAATTCCTAGATGCCCACATGGCCCATTCATGCATGGCAAGGGTGGGACAAAAGTTTAGTCCCACATTGCTAGTTGAAGAAGAGCTGGAGCAGCTTATAAGGAGAGCTCTTCATACCATTTGTATGAGAGAAATAATAGGAGGAAATAGGAGCTGACCACACGCTCGCTCCTCCTCCGACGACGCCGCCGCTCGCTCGCCTCATCACGACACGTCGTGCCGCGGGTTGCGGGAATGCCTCGAGCCGAGAGCCTCTCTCTCTTTCTTTTTGCCACTCACGAATGGGTATATGAACAGACGCAAGAATCTGAAACGTTTCTTTTAGTGGGTTTTGAATACGAAGACTGTTCAGCTTCGGCTGCTGCCTGTTCGGTTCACCTCCCTGGCCCTTCGTTTCATCTCCTCGCATGGCCTGTTCAGCTCCTCTCTTTGTGCCTATAAAAGAGCTTTGCGCCACCGCTCAAGACTTCTCCATCCCGTCTACCGGCGTGCACCGCTGGACGGGACAGCAGGCCTCCGGAACCCCGTCTCTTGTGATCCTGTACGGGAGAGAGGCGATAAGGTTTTTGGGGAGCGCTCTAGCGCGGCCGCTGACTTCGACATCGACACGGAGGCCGACGACTACTTTCCCAACGACGACTTCTTCCCCGACATCAGCAACCTCTTCAGCGACATGGCTCTCAACGGCGACAACACCACCGTTGGTTCCTCTTCTGGACCGTATGTGTTCTTGCCTTCCTTTTATGAGATCATGATTTTCTTCCTTCTCCTAGCAACATGTTCAGGCTCATTGTCAGGAAACACATTGCTCTTATCAATCTGTTTAGACTTGTTGCTCCTTTATTCTATGGTGATTTGCATGACTAGTTTAGTCTCAAACTTTTTAGTCATGTTTTATCTACTGTTTTCTTTGATTAAATCATGGGGAAATTTGCTAATATATTCAACAATCCAAAAACCTTATAGGCATTATTCCTCGGTTAGCTTTGCTTCATCTCTTAAGCCTCCTCCTTTCGAGGGCGTGAGTTACAAGAGGTGGTGTGCGAGAGCTATTCTCTGGCTTACAACCATGAGATTCTTTGACGCCACTAAGGGCAAGCCTGGAGGAGAGCTTACTCCCCTCGAGGAGAAAGCTTTTGAGGATGCCGACACCCTTCTGAGGGGTGCTATCATCAGCGTTCTTGGCGAGAACATTGTTGACTCGTATTTGTCCATCTCTACGGGCAAGGATATGTGGGACGCAATCGAGGCCAAGTTTGGGGTCTCGGATGCGGGCAGTGAATTGTATGTCATGGGACAATTTTATGACTTCAAGATGACTAATGAGCGCTCCATCGTTGAGCGAGGCTCATGAGATACGATCCATTTCTAAGGAACTTGAGCAGTTCACTTGTGTGTTGCCGGACAAGTTTATTGCCAGAGGTATCATTGCCAAGCTTCCTCCTTCATGGAGGAATTTTGCTACTTCTCTGAAGCACAAGAGACAAGAGTTCTCCACTACGGATATCATTGGGTCTCTTGACGTGGAAGAAAAGGCAAGGGCAAAAGACACACGTGCTCGAGGTGTTGAGGGAGGTTCTAGTGCCAACTTGGTACAGAAGAAGAACTTCCAATCCTACAAGTCCAAGAACAAGAACAAGTATGATGGCAAAAGGAAAATTTGATGGGAAGAACAAGGCCTCACAGTGTACCAATTTCAAAAGGAAGACCGATAAGAAGAAAGGAGTATGCCACGTCTGTGGTGATCCTGATCATTGGGCTCCCAATTGCCCAAACCGCTTTGACAAGCGTCAGCAAGAAAAGGGCGGCAACACGGCCAATGTTGTCATTGGAGACACTGGGATAAAGGATGTTGGGTATGGTATATTTCCTACTGTCCTTTCAATATGTCACTCTCCTGAATGGTGAATTGACACAGGTGCCAATGTACACGTTTGTGCTGATATCTCCATGTTTTCTTCTTATCAGGTCGCAGGGACTTCCTCCGTGTTGATGGGCAACGGCTCGCATGCTACTGTTCGTGGTGTTGGTAGGGTCGATCAAAAGTTCACTTCGGGGAAGATCGTGCGCCTAAAGAACGTGCATCATGTCCCTTCTATCAATAAAAATATTGTTAGCGGATCGCTTCTGTGTCGTGATGGCTACAAGATTGTGTTTGAGTCCAATAAATTTGTTGTCTCAAAATTTGGAACCTTTGTTGGTAAAGGCTATGAGTGCGGAGGTTTGTTCCGCCTATCCCTGTCAGACGTTTGTAATAAAGTTGTTAATCATATTTGCACCAACATTGAGACAAATGTTTGGCATTCACGTCTTTGTCATGTTAATTTTGGTTGTATGACGCGGCTAGCTAAACTAAATTTAATCCCGAGATTCACTAATGTAAAGGGTTCTAAGTGTCAAGTGTGTGTTCAAGCTAAGCAACCTCGCAAGTCTCATACGGCTGCGGAGGTAAGAAATTTGGCACCTCTAGAACTAATACATTCAGATATTTGTGAGATGGATGGTGTGTTGACAAAAGGTGGAAAGAAATACTTCATGACGTTGATTGATGACTCAACTAGATATTGTTATGTGTACCTTCTGAAATCAAAGGATGAGGCATTAAGTTTCTTCAAAATCTATAAAGCTGAAACAGAAAATCAACTTGAACGAAAGATCAAGTGGCTTAGGTCTGATCGTGGTGGAGAGTATTTCTCCAACGAGTTTGAGTCATTTTGTGCGGAACATGGTATAATCCATGAGAGGACGCCTCCCTACTCACCTCAGTCAAATGGGGTGGCCGAAAGAAAGAACCGCACTCTAACTGATTTGGTTAACGCCATGTTAGACACATCGGGTCTCTCGAAGGTATGGTGGGGGGAGGCGATATTGACTGCATGTCATGTCCTAAACCGAGTTCCCACAAAGAATAAGGAGGTAACTCCATTAGAAGAATGGGAGAAGAAAAGATTGAAACTCTCTTACCTACGGACTTGGGGATGTTTGGCTAAAGTCAATGTGCCAATTCCCAAGAAGCGCAAGCTTGGACCAAAAACTGTTGATTGTGTTTTTTTGGGCTATGCTTTTCATAGCATTGGCTATAGATTCTTGGTAGTAAAGTCTGAGGTATCCGACATGCATGTTGGTACAATCATGGAGTCGAATGATGCGACTTTCTTTGAGGATATATTTCCCATGAAGGATATGCCCAACTCATCGAATCAGGGGATGCCTAGTACATCTATCCAAGAATTCGCTACAATTCCTGAATCCACCATTCCGATAGAACACCTTGAGAATCCCGAGGAGGATAACAATGAAGCTCCTAAAAGGAGTAAGAGACGAGAGGACTGCGAAGTCCTTTGGTAATGATTTCATTGTGTATCTCGTGGATGACACTCCCACTTCTATTTCGGAAGCCTATGCATCTCCGGATGCGACTCATCGGAAGGAAGCTCTCCGAAGTGAGATGAATTCCATTTTGGCTAATGGAACTTGGGAGATTACTGATCGTCCTTATGGGTGCAAACCCGTAGGATGTAAATGGGTGTTTAAGAAGAAGCTTAGGCCTGATGGTACAATTGAAAAGTACAAGGCACGGCTTGTGGCCAAGGGTTATACCCAAAAGGAAGGTGAAGTCTTCTTTGATACGTACTCACTCGTAGCTAGATTGACTACCATTAGAGTACTACTATCACTGGCTCCCTCATACGGTATTCTCATTCATCAAATGGATGTTAAGACAGACTTTCCTAAATGGAGAGTTGGATGAGGAAATTTACATGGACCGAGCCGGATGGATTTGTAGTAAATGGTCAAGAAGGAAAGGTGTGCAAATTGTTGAAGTCTTTATATGGTCTCAAGCAAGCACCTAAGCAGTGTCATGAGAAGTTCGAAAGAACTTTAACTGCTGAAGGCTTTGTTGTAAATGAAGCTGATAAATGTGTGTACTATCGCCATGGTGGGGGCGAAGGAGTCATTCTTTGCTTATATGGGCATGACATACTGATTTTCGGAACCAAACTGAATATCATCAAGAAGACCAAGGATTTCTTATCTCGCTGTTTTGAGATGAAGGATCTTGGGGTAGCTGATGTAATCTTAAACATCAAGCTATTGAAGGATGACAATGGTGGGATTACATTGCTTCAATCTCACTATGTGGAAAACATCTTGAGTTGTTTTGGGTATAGCGATTGCAAGTCTTGTCCAACGCCTTATGATCCTAGTGTTCTGCTTAGAAACAATAAAGCGACTGCTAGAGATCAACTGAGATATTCTCAGATTATTGGCTCACTTATGTATTTGGCTAGCGCTACGAGGCCTGACATCGCCTTTGTTGTGAGCAAACTTAGTCGATTTGTATCAAATCATGGCGATGATCACTGGCATGCTCTTGAAAGAGTGATGCACTATCTAAAGGGAACTGCGAGTTATGGCAATCACTATACTGGGTATCCGAGGGTACTAGAGGGCTATAGTGACTCAAACTGGATTTCGATGCTTGATGAGATTAAGGCCACTAGTGGATATGTATTTACACTTGGTGGTGGCGCTGTTTCTTGGAAGTCTTGCAAGCGAGACCATCTTAACGAGGTCAACAATGGAAGCGAGAACTCACGGCATTAGACACGACCACTTGTTGAAGCGAGTGGCTCCGTGAACTCTTGATGAACTTACCCGTGGTTGAGAAACCAATACCCGCTATCCCAATGAACTGTGATAATCAAACTGTGATCATCAAGGTTAACAGTTCTAAGGATAATATGAAGTCATCAAGGCATGTGAAGAGGAGATAAAAATCTGTCAGAATAATGAGAAACTCCGGAGTTATTGCATTGGATTATATCCATACGTCTAGAAATCTGGCAGACCCCTTCACAATGGGTCTATCACGTAACGTGCTAGATAATGCATCAAAGGAGATGGGTATGAGACCCACCGTTTAAGTTGTCCACAGTGGTAACCCATTCTATGTGATCGGAGATCCCGTGAATTAGAACTGGGAGACAAGCTGTATGTCAAGCGAGAGGAAAGTATCCTTATTCCTTGTATGATACCACTCCATAAAAGATGCAATACTTTCCTAATCTGCACGGTAGGCTGATTTATCTTAATGTGTTCTAAGTTGCTTATTTAAGCACGGATGTTGTCCTGCAGAACATCCGTTGAAGAACACACCTATATGAGTTTGGTTGTTAAAACGTCGCAACCTATGAGAGTTGGGTGCTTTCTAATAAACTCATGAAAGGCCATGGAGTATGACGCATAAGCTCCACCTGTGGGGAAGCCTTGGGACGGCCTAGTACCGGTCAAGGCTCTTTGTGAAGCTAGATTAGCAGAAAACTTGCAGTTCAAGGCTTAGTCCACTGTTCAAGTAGTAGTCTAGTGTAGCATAGAGTTCTGGTGAAAGTTCAACTTAACAGTCTTCGCTATAGTACCGGTATATAAAACAATGTTTTGGAACCAAAGACAAATTCTATGTGCCTCTAGGATCTGGTGGGGGATTGTTGGAATTTTGGACCATATTGGACCAACACAATAAATATTCCAGAAATTCCTAATAAATCCTAGAGTCCCACATGGCCCATTCATGCATGGCAGGGGTGGGACAAAAGTTTAGTCCCACATTGCTAGTTGAAGAGGACTTGGAGCAGCTTGTAGGAGAGCTCTTCATACCATTTGTATGAGAGAAATAATAGGAGGAAACAGGAGCTGACCACACGCGTGCTCCTCCTCCGACGACACCGCCGCTCGCTCGCCTCGTCACGACACGTCGCGCCGCGGGTTGCGGGAATGCCTCGAGCCGAGAGCCTCTCTCTCTTTCTTTTTGCCACTCACGAATGGGTATATGAACAGACGCAAGAATCTGAAACATTTCTTTTAGTGGATTTTGAATACGAAGACTGTTCAGCTTCGGCTGCTGCCTGTTCGGTTCACCTCCCTGGCCCTTCGTTTCATCTCCTCGTGTGGCATGTTCAGCTCCTCTCTCTGTGCCTATAAAAGAGGTCGCTCCTCTCCAGAGATTTGCGCCGCCGCTCAAGACTTCTCCATCCCGTCTACCGGCGTGCACCGCTGGACGGGACAGCAGGCCTCCGGAACCCCGTCTCTTGTGATCCTGTACGGGAGAGAGGCGATAAGGTTTTTGGGGAGCGCTCTAGCGCGACTGCTGACTTCGACATCGACACGGAGGCCGACGACTACTTTCCCAACGACGACTTCTTCCCCGACATTAGCAACCTCTTCATCGACATGGCTCTCAACGGCGACAACACCAGCGCTGGTTCCTCTTCTGGACCGTATGTGTTCTTGCCTTCCTTTTATGAGATCATGATGTTCTTCCTTCTCCTAGCAACATGTTCAGGCTCATTGTCAGGAAACACATTGCTCTTATGAATCTGTTTAGACTTGTTGCTCCTTTATTCTATGGCGATTTGCATGACTAGTTTAGTCTCAAACTTTTTAGTCATGTTTTATCTACTGTTTTCTTTGATTAAATCATGGGGAAATTTGCTAATATATTCAACAAGTCTAACCCTCCATCTTGCACCGAAAGTCCAGCCGCTCCTTATATACTTGAGGGGTGCAGGCCGATTGAAACAACACACAATCGCAAAACCAATCTACAACCTCTACTTTTTCTCTCCCGTTCTTGTTTTCTGCTCTTCGTTCGTCGGTGTTCTTCGTGTTGGAGAGCTTCGATCTGCGAGGTCCTAGGGGCGGCGAACCGACCTAGGGAAGCCCATCACCGCCGTGCGCCCAGACGGGGTCTCTCCCGGGCGTGTGGGGTTTCGGGTCTTCAAAAGAGCCCGCCGGACTGTCCTACGTATCGTGCTTTCGGCGAGCCTCCTCCGGCGACTTTGTCGATGTCAGAGGTACACGGTGACGTGTTCGTGTGCGAACAATATCCAGTAATGAATAACTTTGCAATTCATTTTCCTTGCCGGGCAGGGTTTGGAAGCGGTTCAAGTCCGAGACTGTCGGTATCTCTCATGAGAAGCTGACGTTTTGGAGTGTTCCCGGTTAGTAGTACGAGATAGGGTCGTGCATCTCTTTACTTAGTTTAAATACAATTATGATGCATGCTAGATTATTATTTGATTAAATTCTATTCTCGTAAAGTGCGACCAGCTGCCACCGGGGACACATCTATGTGGATACTTCATTTGTGAGTTCATTTGCACGTTTACCTCTGAGCACAAGGATTATAGATACGATGTAAGCAATATGTTCACAACTTTATTTTATTACCATCATTTTTGTTATCATGATTGATATTCATATTGATCTCCTTTACTTATATAGTTCCATGCCATGCGAGGGAAGTCCCGACTAGAGGAAGTGCAATTGCTGTTGCAGAGGAGCTGGCGGGTTTTTTGAGGGCAGAAGCTATAAACGACAAAGGAAGATTTAGTATAGCTAGGGATCATTACTGATGTCGGTTCCGTGTAATCGAATAGACGGGCTCTAGTTTCGGTAATTGGGATCTCTATGTAATTGTATATAAATGCTCGATCGTAAGACAAGTTATCTTATATATTTATGTACGAACCTATACGCGTATAATTATACGAAAACTATTTTAAAATGATATGAATACTGTGAATCCTAACCCTAAACCCTAACACAACAAAATGAACTCCTGCCGCAGCACAGAAAGCAGCCAAATTCATGGCACTGCAGCCCTAACCCTAAACCCTAACACAACAAAATGAACTCCTGTCGTGGCACAGAAAGTGTCCAAATTCCTGCCGCGGCAGGGACTATTTAGTCGTGGTCCATGTTACGAGCCGGGACTAAAGGGGTTGGCCCCAGCCTGCTCCGCGGCACCCACGTGGAGGGACATTGGTCCCGGCTGGTAGCAGGACCGGGACTAAAGGTTCCACCTCTAGTCCCGCTTGGTTACTCGCGGTTGGAGAACCGGGATTAAAGGCCCTTACAGGCCGAGACTTAATGCCCTGTCTCCACTAGTGTAAAACCGAATTTAAATTAGTAAGTTAGGTTAATCACATTTACGCACCGAAATTAGTCTTGGTTAATTCGGTTTCGGTTTCGGTTCCAGTTAATTCGGTTTTGGTGTTCGGTTTCGGTTTTTTATGCCCACCTGGGAACCATGGGTTAGAGTCCGCGCGCCGCGACGTAATCGTGAGAATCCTTGGACCCATTACGCCGACATTGTGTAAAAAACGCATGTCTCTGTGTTGTGCTTGATCTAGGTTGCAGTGCCCAGCATCCATCTATTGAACAAAAAAGAGGGTGCAGTCCCCGGTGTTCTCCATCTCATGAACGCGACGCCTACCCATAAAAATAGGCATTGCCTAATGAATACGGTTCATCCAATGGATAAAGTAGTGAAAGAAGGAAGCAGCAATATAGGAACACCGCAGATGCATGCATTCTTTTTTTTTGAACAAAGGAAGGACATGGAAGGGTTCAGAAAGCTGCGTTAAACGGTGCTACAAATTAGAGAGATGCACTTCCAAGTAAAAGAAATTAAAAACAAGCCTGCAGGTTTTACATAGAGGACCCACACATGATATAAAGAAAAGCGATCAAGTCCCTTGCCACCATCATCATTGTTGAGGACGATCTCACGGCCGTCAGCCTCCACCCTGGGGGCGAAACCACTTGGAACTAGTTGATATCCCGTGCGTTGCTGCGGAAATTAGTTAAATATATTCAGATGATATTTTATTTTAAAATTCAATTTAGGAAATCAGACAAAAAATGATAATATGAGAACTCAAATAGGAAATAGTGATTTTTGATTTTATTTGATAATTAATGTCATTAGAAAATATGTATTGAATATAAGTAGCATGATACATGGAAACGTTTATTTCGACATTTTGGGGTGGGTGCCTTCTTCGTCAAAAGGAAAATTTGGACATACGGGGTTCCTTTTCCTTCATGTACCGAAGATGTATTTAGCCACCTTGAATGGGAAGCTTTGTGGTGTTGTGTTTGTTAGGAACACTGCCTTTGAATGTGATGTACGTCATTGGTTCTGCATTATTCTTCATGTCTGAAATAGCTTTCATGTACTTCTTGTGAGTTTCTCTGATTGAATGAGCTGATGAGAGGGGCAGAGTTTTTTTTGGTTCATCAACTTGAACCCTGGAAAAAATGCCATGTTGTGTTAAAAAAAGGTAAGCAGGCGAAGCTGAAAAATAAATAAAACTTGATGTAGTAACCATACCTGTTGGCTTTCTGCGGATTGTCCATGTATTTCCAATAGAGTAGTAACATGGTAGATTTTTTATCTTCCATTTAAGTAGTTAGTGTAGGCATTAATATGGTGCATGAAGGAATATTTTGTCTGCCATTTAAGTGCTCAAACTGCAGGTATTAATATGTGCATCCGTGTACCATCTCACGGAATAAATTTTAGAACATCAATGAGAAGGAATAATAAGAACACTTGAGTATTGCTATAATATGGTAGTATTGTATTGTAGAATATGATCAAAGAAGTTATCTGAGAGCATGATATCTGGTGAAGTCAATATATAAATCCGAGAGGGACAGAGGAGGAGGATCGTATGGCAGGACGAAACTTTTCTTCCTTTACAACACAAATTATATTTGGAGTACGCCTCCTTGCAGCGTTCTTCTTAGAAAACAGAGCAGTAGTGTTTGATTGATAAAAAGAGCACCATAGTGTTTGCAAGGAGATGATGAAAGAATTGGAAGGCAAATTGAATCTGAAGATAACATATTTCAATGATTATAATTTTCCTAGCCATGAGATGCATACTTGTGTGAACTTTCTGCTTTATACATGTCGATAAATCTAACAAACGCAATGGTGTCGAAATGGCTGAAGGACGTTACTAATATAAATACACTATTCAGTGGTAGAAAAAGGGCCTATAATCCCGGTTGGCAACTGGCATTAATCCCGATTGCGCAACCGGGATAAAATATGCGGGACTAAAGGCCCCCTCCCCCCTTTAGTCGCGGTTGCTTACGAACCGCGACTAAAGGCCCATCCACGTGGGCGCCAGCCGTCCGTCGGGGCGGAGGACCTTTAGTCGCGGTTCTCTTGGCCAACCGCGACTAAAGGCCTCCGCAGGTTAGGGTTTTAGCCCCCCCCCCCCCCAAATCTGGTTCTTTTAAATTTGTATTGTTTTATTTCTTTTATATTTTATTTTATGTTTTATTTTAATTTTGAAGAAGTTTCACATATTCTACGCTACTATATACATGCATATGAATGTACAATTTCAAACAAGTTTGAAATTAGAACCAAGAAGAATTCAAGAGGAATATACAATATATATTCAATCTCGGATGACCATATACAATTTCGAACAAGTTTCCATACATAATTTACGGCATCAGAAGTTCTACATCCTCGTAATAGTGTTCTCCTTTAGGATGGAGGACTTCCCTCATAAAAAATCCTGCTAGTTTCTCTTGAATTGGTCGGAAGCGAGCTTCTGGACTAAGCGTCTTCCGCAAGTTATTCCTCTTGACGTTGTTCTCCGACGGCTTCCGCTCAGAGGTGTATCTCCGGATGAACTCACAAACATAGTATCCACATAGATTGGTCCCCGGTGGCTGAACATCCCCAGACAGTACCTTTCTAAATTCTAGCTCTTTTTTGAATTCACCGGCCATTTCATCTGTGAACCGTCTCCAAACCCTACAGGGCAAAGAAAATTAAATGAACAAGGGAGTTATTAGTTACTTGATATTAGGAAATGAACGAAAGAGGCCGATCCATATAGAGCGCAAATGATTGAAAATAATTACTTTTGCATCATATTTCTCATGTTGACCCAAAGCTTTGGATCCATATTCAGAGAGTCCATGACGAGAACTCTGGAGGTGTGAAATTCAATTATGAGCATAATTCAGTGGAACTTGCGGACACGATACATGCACAGTCATGCATAACTCATCGATTAGACATACCATGCAAGGAGTAAACAAAAGAGAATGTGCTCAAGACAGAAACACTCACCCAAAATGGTAAGGAAATAGAATTTAAATTTTGAGCTGCTGCTTTGTAAGAAAATCAAACAGGTCTTGCTCCACGTCGCGGGGTTGTTTTTCTAACACATATCCATTAACGATGTGCTGGTCAATGAACCCAACATCATGGATGTTCCTTTTTTGGCATTCCCCAATCTTCATTCTGCATAATAGCGTACACAACAATATAGTTAGGACAATATATATAGTGCAGGCAATGAACAAGATGGGGTAGAAATAAATCACTTACAGAACGTAGCAACTGATGATAGATTTGTCGAGCTCGCGCAGATTGAATAGCTGGAACAATTCACTCAGATGAACTGTTACATAGTAATGTTTGAAGTGATGCTCATGGCTAACTTCCACATAAATATATTCTTTGCCGGCGTTATTTTTTATGTAACCCTTGTACCTACGTAGCAGATTTTGCATTTGTGCTGGTAGATCCTCTTCCTGCGCAGGCTCGACGAGAGGCCCATTCGGCACATATGTAATTGCTACCTCACTCATTTGCGCCTCCTCAAGGCCTAACACTGCACGAAGAGTCATACCGATCTCGGCCGTTTTTTCTCTGGCACCCGTTACAGTCATTCCCTGTGCTGCCGCAGCTCCTATGATAGCGGGGTCCATTAGTTCAGCATCCGGACCGGCGGCTTTCACTATGAGCGGGGGGATCGATTGTTTATTTTGTTCCCCGAGCTGGGCAACTTGTTTCCCGCTTTTTTTACTTTCTTTTTTCTCCTCCTCCAAGGCTTTCTTCTCCTTCTCCGCCAAGTCTTTCTTCTCCTTCAATATGAGTGCTTGCCTACGAAGTTCACGTCCATAGTCGTCAGGCATATTCTTCTCGGCTTGGGACGGTGTGCTCAAAAATGACTTAGCCCACTTCTTTTCCTTCTCAGAAAATACTGGCTTGGGCTCAGGCTCTCTTTTCGCCTTCATTTCCGCCTTCCAATTCTCATGCTGAGAAGCCGCGGCCGCGTCAGTTAACTCGACACTACATTCCCAAGGCCTTGGGAGGAGAGGATTCAGTGATGGCTCCGGTACCTTTGTGGTCTTAGGTACATAAGGGTCCGGGTTAATAGTCTAGTACTGCTTCTGCTTCTTCGCCGGAGGTGGATTGGGGGGCGGTGTACCCGCTGGAGGCGGACTGGGGGGCGGCGTCTGCTTACCCGCCGGAGGTGGATTGCGGGGCGGCGTCGGCTGATGACCCACAAGTATAGGGGGTGTATCGTAGTACTTTCGATAAATAAGAGTGTCCAACCCAACGAGGAGCAGAAGGTGTTGACAAGCAGTTTCGATGAAGGATTCACTGCAAATGCTCACAGACAAGTTTTCAGGAGGTTTTGATATAGTAGATAAATAAAATACAAGTACGAAAAATGCGAGAATAATAATTGCAGCAAGTGGCCCAATCCTTTTTAGCACAAAGGACAAGCCGGTTTGTTTACTTATGATGACCAAACGTTCTTGAGGACACACGGGAATTTAGTCTAGTGCTTTCGCTTCATATAGTTGATTAATCTTCATTGTTTTGATAAGTGTTGTGTGGGTGAACCTATGCTAATGCACCGCCCTTCCTAGGACTAATACATAATTGTGATTAAACCCCTTGCAAGCATCCGCAAATACAAGAAAGTAATTAAGATAAATCTAACCACAGCTTTAAACTCTGAGATCCTGCTATCCCTCATGCATCGATATACCAACGGGGGTTCAGGTTGTTGTCACTCCGGCAACCCCACAATTAGCAAACGAATACAAGATGCATTCCCCTAGGCCCATAAAGGTGAAGTGTCATGTAGTCGAAGTTCACATGACACCACTAGAAGAATAACACCACAACTTAAATATCAAACCATTAAATATTACTCAACATAGTTCACTACTAACATTTAGACTTCACTCATGTCCTCAAGAACTAAACGAACTACTCACAAGACATCATATGGAACATGATCAGAGGTGATATTATGATGGATAAAAATCTGAACATAAACCTTGATTCAACGGTTTCACTCAATAGCATCAATAACAAGGAGTAATCAACACCGGGAGAGTTTCCCCTATGAAATACTTAAGATTCAACCCTAGATGTTACAGTGGAGACGAGGTGCAGCGATGGAGATGACGGTGTCGGTGGTGGAGATGATGATGATGATGATCCCAATGAAGTCCAGCTCGATGACGGTGACAATGGTGACGATTTCCCCCTCCGGGAGGGAATTTTCCCGGCAGATTTCTGCCTGCCGGAGAGCTCTTTTCTCTCTGGTGTTTTCCGCCCCGAGGAGGCAGCGATGACTATCCTCGATTGTTCCCCGCACCTTAGGGTTTCTGGCAGATGAAGTACGCGAAAGGGCGATGGCCGAGGGGGTCGTGGGCCCCCTCCCCACGAGGCGGCGCGCCGGCCCATGGGGAGGGCCCATGGCGGCCCTCCTCGGCCTCCCCTTTTGGCTGGCTCCGTCATCTGGAAAAATAGGAGCTTCGGTATATTTTCCGTCAATTGTTGATCTTCAGAAATATTTTATCCAGACGGTGCTTTTTCCAGCAGAATTCTGACTCCGGTGAGTAATTCTCCAATAATCATGAAACATGCAAAATAGGTGAAATAACATAAGTATCATCTCTAAATATGAAATATATCAATGAATAACAGTAAATTATGATACAAAATAGTGATGCAAAATGGACGTATCAACTCCCCCAAGCTTAGACCTCGCTTGTCCCCAAGCGAAACTGAACTCAGTAAACAAGACCACATGTTTATGGAGTGAAGAGTCGATAAATAAAATACGGACAAGAAGCATCACATTTATTAATTCACACAAGACATTCTAGTAAACAACTTCCTCATATAACTCAACTTGAAACAAGTAGAGGGAAATCACAAATAAAGGTGCATAGGAAATCATAATTGGTGATGGCAAACTTCGTTCTTGGTCAAAGAACAATTAACAGATTGTACTCATCTTTTGAGCAGAGCCTTTATATTAGAGCTTATATGGCAGAACTTACATGCTCAATCATAACAATCTCCTCATAATCATTGATAACCTTCAAAGTTATATTCATTCAGATAAAATTTTGTACCAAACAAGGAAGAATAAAATACATGATTAAATAGATGACAATATAAATGGTTGGATCACAACAACTCAATTGCTTGCTTGAGATAGAGGGAAATATGTTTACTGACTCAACATAAAAGTAAAAGATAGGCCCTTCGCAGAGGGAAGCAGGGATTAAATCATGTGCTAGAGCTTTTCAAGTTTTGAAATCATATAGAGAGCATAAAAATAAAGTTTTGAGAGGTGTTTGTTGTTGTCAACGAATGGTAGTGGGCACTCTAACCCCCTTGTCAAACAGACTTTCAAAGAGCGGCTCCCATGAAGGATGTTATTTCTACCAGCAAGGTAGATCATCCCTCTTCTATTTTGTTTACACATGTACTTTAGTTTTATTTATGGATGACACTCCTCCCAACCTTTGCTTTCACAAGCCATGGCTAACCAAATCCTCGGGTGCCTTCCAACATTTCACATACCATGGAGGAGTGTCTATTGCAAAATTAAGTTGCTTACTGATAAATCAGGGCAAAACATGTGAAGAGAATTATTAATGAAAGTTATTAATTGGGGCTGGGCACCCCGTTGCCAGCTCTTTTTGCAAAATTATTGGATAAGCGGATGTATATGCCACTAGTCCATTGGTGAAAGTCCGTTCAACAAGATTGAAATATAAAACACCACATACTTCCTCATGAGCTATAAAACATTGACACAAATAAGGAGTAATAAAGTTTTGAATTGTTTAAAGGTAGCACATGAAGTATTTACTTGGAATGGCAGAAAAATTCCACATAGTAGGTAGTTATGGTGGACACAAATGGCATAGGTTTTGGCTCAAGGTTTTGGATGCACGAGAAGCATTCCCTCTCAGTACAAGGCTTTGGCTAGCAAGGTTGTTTAGCAAGCATAAGAGTTGAGGGAAACAAACAAATATACATTTGATAGAAACAATCATGCATCTTCTTTGTAAGCACAAACAATTTTAACTTCAGAATACTAAGCTCATTAGCTAACAAGAAAGAAAGATAATGAAATAATATATCTACATGTACTTCCCTCTTTTCTACTTAAGCCTCAAAGTATTGTTGCTGTTGACCAATGCCAAGTTTTCCAAAACCAAATAGATTTACTTGATGCTCCCAAAGTGATATCAATACTAACAACAAGATCAATCATATAACAGAAATTGCAAACTAAAATAAGGTGTGCAAAACGTAAACGATAAAACTTCTCATTAATATTCCATAACGATAACTCGCACCAAGGGATACATAGATAACCATTTAAAAGAGAGATACTTCCACACTGCAAACCATATTATATGATAACTTCCCTACTCATGATATGACACTACTTGACAGTAAAAAGGTAAAAGATAATAATGATGTGATACCGCGGCACCCCCCCAAGCTTGGAACAAGCCAAGGGGGTGCCAATACCAATGATGAATTACTCCTTCGGTGATCGTGGTGAATTCTTGATAAGCTTCTTAACAAGCTCCTTTAGCTCATCAATCTCGTAGGTGAGGTTGCGGATCAGCTCCGAGTTGTGCTCCACGTGGCTAATGAGTATGTCAGACGGCGAGTCCCAACTCTTAGAGTTGTTTCCCCACTCCTCAGCTTTAGGTTTCATCCTTCCTGCATTGTTAGAACGATCCATATCCCAGCTGCTAGGCAATTCTGCCTTAGGAATCCATTCAATTTGACTCTTATGAATTAGAGTGTGGAAGGGGTTATTAATGCCTGGAGAAGATGTCCTTGGAGCTAGGAAGCGACGTGGGACTTTTCCTCCGGTGTCAATCGTGCGCCTCTCTTGAGGTTGAACGGATTTGCCACCACCCCGATGCTTGCGACGGTGGTGCGCGGGTATACACGCGGGTCTTCCACCACTTCTCCTTCATCTTCACTCTCGACTTCTTCTTTCAACTCGGGGACTTGAATATCTTCCTCAAAAGGCCCCTTGCCCTTGTTGTTGGAAACCATGGTGGCTCTAGATCTGAAAACAATATCTGGCAGAAAACAGCTCGAAACAAAACACGATGAGAAAACGATATACAGACCTCGGGGGGTCCGGGGGATTATATAACAAAAAAATTCACGACAAAAGGAAAGTACCGGGTCGAACCCGAGTGGGAGAGGGACTCCGAGGAGCCGTCCCCATATGGCGGCGTGGCCAGGGTGGGTCCCGCGCCACCACGTGGGGACGCGCCCTCGTGCGTATCCTCCACTCCAATTCGATCTCGTAATTTTTCATATTTTCTAAAAATAGCAAAAATATTGTTCGGAAAGTTAAACGCGGACTTTTTACTACCAAAACTGTTACCTATTCGAAGTCGAACTCTGCAGAACTATCAATTTGATCTTTTATGAAAGTTTCCGGAGTCACCACTCGAATAACATCAACATCTTCATTATAAGAATCTCCAGAAATATAATGTTTGAGTCTTTGTCCATTCACCACTTGTGTGGCATCATCTTTCAGCGAAGCAATTTTTATTGCCCCTGAACGATACACCTCCACAATGACATATGGTCCTTCCCATTTTGAGAGTAATTTCCCAGCAAAAAATCTGAGACGAGACCGATACAATAGGACTTTATCTCCAATATTAAATTCTCTTTTAATAATTCTTCTATCATGCCATTTCTTAACTTTCTCCTTAAAAAGTTTAGCATTTTCATAAGATTCACTTCTCCACTCATCTAAAGAACTCAATTGTAGCAACCTTTTCTTACCGGCAAGTTTAAAATCTTTATTAAGTTCTCTTACAGCCCAATAAGCTTTGTGCTCTAGCTCTAAAGGTAAATGACAAGCTTTTCCATAAACCATATTCCGAGGAGGCGGCGATGACTATCCTCGATTGTTCCCCGCACCTTAGGGTTTCTGGCAGATGAAGTACGCGAAAGGGCGATGGCCGAGGTGGTCGTGGGCCCCCTCCCCACGTGGCAGCGCGCCGGCCCATGGGGAGGGCCCATGGCGGCCCTCCTCGGCCTCCCCTTTTGGTTGGCTCCGTCATCCGAAAAAATAGGAGCTTCGGTATATTTTCCGTCAATTGTTGATCTTCAGAAATATTGTATCCTGACGGTGCTTTTTCCAGCAGAATTCTGACTCCGGTGAGTAATTCTCCAATAATCATGAAACATGCAAAATAGGTGAAATAACATAAGTATCATCTCTAAATATGAAATATATCAATGAATAACAGTAAATTATGATATAAAATAGTGATGCAAAATGTACGTATCATCGGCTGACGTGAAGGAGGTGTAGGTGAACCACCACCACCACCGCCACCACCACCACCACCGGAGGGGGGTGGACTTGTTGGCCTTGGCACCTCGCCTGGAAACTTGATGAACTTCTTTTTCCATAGAATGAACTGGCGCTTGACATCTCCAAGTCTTTTCTCCCCTTCGGGTGTGGCTATGTCAATCTCCAGGTCCTCAAACCCTTGGACTATGTCTTCCACCGTGACACAAGCATAACCATCTTCAATGGGGTTGTTGTGGTGGAGTGCTCCAGGTATACAGGGTAAACAGTGCCGATGGCTACCTTCATGGAAATGTTCCCCATTTGATATTGCAGATCACATTCTTTCATCTCCTTTACATCGTCCACGGGGTAGCGAGGAGGCTCCGGTGCAGTAATATCGATCGTTGGTGCATTAGCACCAGCCGGGGCTCGCAAGGGTGCATTAGCATCAGCCGGCGGGGCCTCCGTGGAAGCCACGCTGCTTCTCTGCTGCTGGCTTCCGACATCCGCTGGATGATCTTCATGCGTCCCAGCTGCTGATCTTTCTTGTACTAGCACATGAAACATTTTCTTCATCTCATAGAATTCCGATGCCAAGTGCGCCACAAAATATGCATCCCGATCCGTCTTTCTCTTATGGATTCTGTAACTATACGGGTCATTTTCCTGGGAAAACCCTACTTTCCACGGAATGGCGCCTTTGCCTCGTACGCGTCCTCCGTGTACAGGATTCCCTAGGGCAAATGTCAGCGCGCCGTTCTCTCTGTTGAACCTGATCTTTCCCTCTTGAGCTTTGGTCATTGCGTCAATAAGGGCTTCGGTGGGTTTAAACTTTGTCTGTCGGTGAACACACTCCCCTGTCACCGGGTCTAGCGATCCCCCATGCCCGTACCACCAGCTTTTGGCTCTTGGGTCCCATCCCTCTGTACCTAGAGGGATTCCTCGCTGCCTCAGGTCGTCCTCCATCTTCTGCCACTTAGGCTCCGAAAGGCGGTATCCTCCTGGCCCCATAATATGATTGTACGTTTTGTTAGACGCATTTACCTTATTTTTTCCGATATGGCCTTGAATTGCTCCGATTTCTTTTGCCTCACAAATTCGGGTCAATCATCTTTCAGCTTCTCATACTGTCCATTGAAATCCGGAGTCTTCCCCTTCTTGACATATTTATCCGCTAAATTTTTCTTGTATGTCCGGAATGATTCGGCCATCTTCTGAAGAGCGAACTCTTTGACTAGCCTCCTCCTCTGACGTCCCCCTCTACCTCGTTCCCCCTGTTCATCATATTTGTTGTATTCCGGAGGTAGAATGAAATGCTCCATAAGCTTTCTCCAGCATTCCTTTTTCGTTCTCTTGCTGACAAAACTGAAACCAACACGTGCCTTCACTGGCTCATGCGATTCCTGGACGGTGATCGGGATGCTGTCTCTAACAACGACTCCGCATTGGTTGATGAACTTGGTATACGTCGCTTCGGGCTCCAGCGGCCTGCCGGTTGCACTGATAACATCGATGTTAAATGTTACTCCTTGTTTCAACGTCTTGGTTTTGCCACGCTTTGTCTTCACCGATTTTTTCGACGATCCGGCCGAGGGCTAAAATAAGAAAGAGTGTCGCGTTAATACACATATTTATTCAAATCGGTAAATTTGTATCACCAGAGGCTCAATGTATATATATGCCTCGCCGGAGGTGGTTGCTAATTGCTTATCTCCATCGTCGTTTGTCGACGGTTGACCTCCATCGACAGTGTCCGTTCCTTCGTCATCACCTTGTTGACGACCTTCACCTTCACCGTCAAGGTTCAGATAAGAAGAGACATCCTCTTCTTCATCTTCTTCGGTCGGCACATAAGTAATGTCACCGTTTATGATGCCGAAAAGATGTGCCTCAGCTTCCGCATTATATTTTTCCCTAATCGGGTCGGCTCTATCATCCGCAATATGTCACTCCTGAAAACATGTAGTGAAAACTAATTATATTAAGTAAAGAAGGGGGGCGGTGGCGGTGGCGAAAGGGCGGTGGCGGTGGTGAAAGGGCGGTGGCGGTGACGGTGGCGAAAGGGAGGTGGCGGTGCCGAGGACAACACATAGTGGCCGGCCTCCCTCGCCGCCACCTCTCGATCCCAAAAAAAACGCCGCGCGTATACGGAGGGGGCGACGAGCTCGGGGCGCGGTGTGCGCCGGCCCCTTGCCGCCCCTCCATATACGCGCGGGGTTGGTTACGTTCTCCGATTTGTGTGTGTGTGTGCGGCAGCGCGCTCGGGCAGCGTGTAAGGGGTGCCGCCCGGCCATGTGTAAGGGGCGCCGCCCGGCCGTGTGACATAGGCATCCCCAATGGGCCTGCCGAAGATGGTACCCGGGGTTTACTGAAGGCCCATGACTCGAAGGATAAGGAGAATCGGAAGCCCAAATTACTATTAAGGAAAGCTAGAGTTGTATTAGGAAATAATACTTGTAATCTTGCGGGATGGGTTGGAAACCCTCCCGGACTCTGTAACTTGTGTATTATGAATCCCTCGGCTCCGCCTCCTATATAAGGGGGAGTCGAGGGACAAAGAAGGCATCGATTCATTGTCTCACAAAACCCTAGTTTTCATATCGTCGAGCACTTTTCGGCTGAAACCTTCGAGATCTACTTGCCCTCTACTTCCGACTAAAACCCTAGTCTACAACTTGTAGGCATTGATAAGTTAATCCCTTGTCACCGTGTGTGCTACTGGCCAGAGATGGTCGGCGCCGCGCGCGCGCCCCTCCCGGCCCCCGTGTGTGTGTGCGGCCGCGCGCTCGGGCAGCGACACGTACGAGAGGGCGGCGGCGGCTTCGAATTCGGCGGCGACGACGAGAGCGGCCGGCGACGGCGTCGATCGAGAAGTAGGCAAATTTTTTTAATTATCAAGTTTTAATTTTTTTTGTTAAGTACTAGTATTCAAATTTGTTAACAAAAAAACAAAAAGAACAAACAAAACACACACAAAAAATCCGGCGGCCTCTCTCTTCCTCTCCCTCTCTCTCCCTCCTCTCCCGGCCTCGATCTCTCTCTCTGTACACTGTACGTGTGGCCGGCCAGCCGCGCGCCTCTCTCTCCGGCCGGCGGGCGCATGTGGCGGCGGCGGCGCGTGCGGGGCGGCGGTCGAAGAACGGGCCAGGGCGGCGTGGTGAGAAGACATCGACGAGGTACGGGATGCGCGCGGCGCGAGACATCGGCGGTCGAAGGGCGTGGCGGCGGCGTCGTTGGCGTCGTCGGTCGAAGAACAGGTCGGCGGCTCGGGCGCGGCGACGGTCGGCGTGAGGCGCGGCCGCGGCGGTCGATCGGCGGGCAACCTGACGGCATCGCTGCAGAGAGGTTCTTCGCGTGGAGAAGAAGAGAATGGGGCGCGGCGGTTCAGGCGCGAGCTTTTATAGTTCGCGACCTTTAGTCGCGGTTGGCCACACCAACCGCGACTAAAAGTCTTTTCGCCCGAATTCCAGCGGTTCCCGCGGAAAGAGCCTTTAGTCGCAGTTGGCCAGGCCAACCGCGACTAAAGGTTTTTTTCAAAATTCTTTTCATTTCAAAATGTTAAAAATACAAATAATATATCAAAAAATTCAGAAAAATAAATATAATTCAATTCAAAATCTTAAAAATAAAAATAATATATCAAAAAATTAAGAAAAATAAAACTAATTCATTTCAAAATTTTAAAAATACAAATAGTATATCAAAAAAATTAGAAAAATAAAACTAATTCAATTCAAAATCTTAAAAATACATATAATATATCAAAAAATTCAGAAAAATAAAACTAATTCATTTCAAAATGTTAAAAATACAAATAATATATCAAAAAATTCAGAAAAATAAATTTCTTCCCGCCTCTGTCTTCCCGCCCCCCTCTTCCCACTAGTTCTTCCCGGCCGCCTCTGTCTTCCCGTCCCCCTCTTTCCGCCAGTTCTTCCCGCCCCCCTCTTCCCACCAGTTCTTCCCGACCGCCTCTGTCTTCCCGCCCCCCCTCTTCCCGTCAGTTCTTCCCGCCTCTGTCTTTCCGCCATTTCTTCCCGCCTCTGTCTTCCCGCCTCTGTCTTTCACGGGGTTGCAGGAAAATTTTCCTGAGGAGCAACTTCCGAAGATGTCATAGGGCATGTGCACCGATGATACGTCCAAAACGTATCTACTTTCCCGAACACTTTTGCTATTGTTTTGCCTCTAATTTGTGTATTTTGGATACAACTAACACGGACTAACGCTGTTTTCAGCAGAATTGCCCTGGTGTCTCGTTTTTGTGCAGAAACTCAACTTTCAGGAAAATACCCGGGATTAATTCCAATGGGCCTATTTTCACAGAATAATGACGGAGCCAGAAGACCAAAAGGAGGGGGGCCACGAGGCAGCCACCCCACCAGGCGGCGCGGCAGGCCCCTGGGCCGCGCCAGCCTATGGTGGCGGCGCCTCGGGCAGCCCCAGGTGCCCCCCTCTGGACTACTTAACATCTTCGACCTAAAAAAGCACGGGGGTTAGACGAAATCGCTAGAAGACATCCAGAACACCGCCGCCATCGCGAAACTCCGTCTCGGGATCAGAAACTCCGTTCTGGCACTCCGACGGGACGGGGAATTGGAGGAGATCATCGCCATCATCACCACCGACGCCTCTCCATCCACCAGCCATGTTTCCCCCATCCATGTGTGAGTAATTCCCCCGCTGTAGGCTGAACGGGATGGTAGGGATTGGATGAGATTGGTCATGTAATAGCATAAGATTGTTAGGGCATAGTGCCTAGTATCCGTAATTGGTACTTTTATGATATTGTTGCAACTTGTTATGCTTAATGCTTGTCACTAGGGCCCGAGTGCCATGATCTCAGATCTGAACATGTTATCAATTCATGATGATATTCATTGCTTTATGATCTTACCTGCAAGTTGTATACACGTATTGTTGTCCGGAACCCGAGGCCCCAAAGTGACAGAAATTGGGACAACCGAAGGGGAAGGCGGTGATATGAGGATCACATGTGTTCACGGAGTGTTAATGCTTTGCTCCGGTGCTCTATTAAAAGGAGTACCTTAATTTCCGAGTAGATTCCCTAGAGGCCCGGCTGCCACCGGCTGGTAGGACAAAAGATGTTGTGCAAGTTTCTCATTGCGAGCACGTACGACTAAATATGGAACACATGCCTATGGATTGATTAGTACTTGGATACCGTTTTATTACTATCTGCAAATGCCCTACCTTGATTGTTACATGAGTTTCTCTCATCCATGCAACGCTCGTTCATCTTAATCCTGCTTAGTTGGTTCATGTGAGGTATATGTCATTTAAGAAAGTCTAGTAGTTCATGATCTCTCATGTTTAGCTCCAATTTAATAATATGAGTAGCATGTCATAAATATTTGCTTGCATTGTTTTATTCATAGATAGGTATGACATTGTGGTATCCTCCTCTGAATAATTCACTTAAATCGACTTGGCACATGCTCACGCATGCATATGACTGAACAAAAGTCAATTAAGCCTCGATGATTTACTTTGCTTCAGAGTTCTTATATCACTTTTATGCCTCCGTTAATTTATTTTGCCGCAAGCATGATTATGACGAGTTCTTGCTCTCTTGATTGTCGCTTCCCGAGTCTATTGCTAGCCTTCACTTATACTGAGCGGGAACGCTGCTCGTGCTTCCAAACCCACTGAAAACCAAGTTATTCCAGAGTGTCCACCATAAATACCTATGCATGGCATTTCAAACCATTCCAAGTAAATTCGCATGTGCTACCTTTAAACCTTCAAAATGCTTCTCAATTTGTGTCGATGTTTTATAGCTCATGAGGAAGTATGTGGTGTTTATCTTTCAATCTTGTCATTTACTCCTGACAGACTTTCATAATGGACTAGTGGCACATCCGCTTATCCAATAATTTTTCAAAAAGAGCTAGCAACGGGGTTCCCAGCCCCCATTAATCAACTTTCATTAATAATTCTCTTCACATGTTTTTCCCTGATTTATCAGTAAGCAACTTAAATTGCAAATAGACACTCCTCCATGGTATGTGATTGATGGAAGGCACCCGAGGATTCGGTTAGCCATGGATTGTGTAAGCAAAGGTTGGGGGGAGTGTCATCCGTAATAAGACTAAAATATATGTGTAAACAAAAGAGAAGAGGGATGATTTACCTTGCTGGTAGAGATAACGTCCTTCATGGGAGCCGCTCTTGAAAGTCTGGTTGACGAGGTAGTTAGAGTACCCACTATCATTCGTTGACAACAACAAACACCTCTCAAAATAATTTTACTCCTGTTTTACAAATGAAAAGCTCTAGCACATGTTAATCCCTGCTTCCCTCTGCGAAGGGTCAATCTTTTACTTTTACATTGAGTCTCCATCCTTTCTTTGAGCACCTTCTTGAGAGCACAACTGTCATTCTTAGTACAATATGCTTGTCCCAAAATGTGATTAACAGTGGTATAACCTTGATGCTTTTATCTTTGATAACCTCTACTTCCAGTCTCCCCATGAACTTCGAAGGTGCCCGAGCATTTATGTTTTGCTGTACAAATACGGGCAAACGAGATACCACTTTATCATATCCTTCTATGAACATTGCAATCTTGCTGATAGACATGATTCATGATGCTTATTATTAATTTGTTGGTACCTTTTCCATGATCGACATAGCTATTAGATGACTTTATTTGCATGTACCTTATTATGAATTGCCTAAGTACTTGTCCATATCATGAGAATATTTACATCATATGAACAAATGTGTTCGTGAAAGTTCTTTTATCGCACTCAGTTGTTAACTGAATTGCTTGACGACAACCAATAAGCTAAGCTTGGGGGGAGTTGATACGTCCAAAACGTATCTACTTTCCCGAACACTTTTGCTATTGTTTTGCCTCTAATTTGTGTATTTTGGATACAACTAACACGGACTAACGCTATTTTCAGCAGAATTGCCCTGGTGTCTCGTTTTTGTGCGAAACTCAACTTTCGGGAAAATACCCGGGATTAATTCCAATGGGCCTATTTTCACAGAATAATGACGGAGCCAGAAGACCAGAAGGAGGGGGGCCACGAGGCAGCCACCCCACCAGGCGGCGCGGCAGGCCCCTGGGCCGCGCCAGCCTATGGTGGCGGCGCCTCGGGCAGCCCCAGGTGCCCCCCTCTGGACTACTTAACGTCTTCGACCTACAAACGCACGGGGGTTAGACGAAATCACCAGAAGACATCCAGAACACCGCCGCCATCGCGAAACTCCGTCTCGGGATCAGAAACTCCGTTCTGGCACTCCGCCGGGACGGGGAATTGGAGGAGATCATCACCATCATCACCACCGACGCCTCTCCATCGACCAGCCATGTTTCCCCCATCCATGTGTGAGTAATTCCCCCGCTGTAGGCTGAAGGGGATGGTAGGGATTGGATGAGATTGGTCATGTAATAGCATAAGATTGTTAGGGCATAGTGCCTAGTATCCGTTATTGGTACTTTTATGATATTGTTGCAACTTGTTATGGTTAATGCTTGTCACTAGGGCCCGAGTGCCATGATCTTAGATCTGAACATGTTATCAATTCATGATGATATTCATTGCTTTATGATCTTACCTGCAAGTTGTATACACGTATTTTTGTCCGGAACCCGAGGCCCCAAAGTGACAGAAATTGGGACAACCGAAGGGGAAGGCGGTGATATGAGGATCACATGTGTTCACGGAGTGTTAATGCTTTGCTCCGGTGCTCTATTAAAAGGAGTACCTTAATTTCCAGTAGATTCCCTAGAGGCCCGGCTGCCACCGGCTGCTAGGACAAAAGATGTTGTGCAACTTTCTCATTGCGAGCACGTACGACTAAATATGGAACACATGCCTATGGATTGATTAGTACTTGGATACCGTTTTATTACTATCTGCAATTGCCGTACCTTGATTGTTACATGAGTTTCTCTCATCCATGCAACGCCCGTTCATCCATTATCCCTGTGCCTACAGTATTTTAATCCTGCTGTTTACTATAATCACTACTGCTGTCTTTGTTACACTGCTGCTGATATTTCACTACTGCTACTGCTATAAAACTGTTACTACTGATAAACTCTTGTGAGCAAGTCTGTTTCCAGTGCGAGCTGAATTGACAACTCACGTTGTTAAGGCTTACAAATATTCTTTGGCTCCCCTTGTGTCGAATCAATAAATTGGGTTTTACTTCCCTCGAAGACTCATTGCGATCCCCTATACTTGTGGGTCATCAAGACTATTTTACGGCGCCGTTGCCGGGAGCATAGCTTTATTTGCAAGTTCACTTGGATTGATATTGTTCGCTGCAAATTCTCCATCATGGGTAAACCTCGCGATACTAAAGTCGCCATATTACCATCCACTACAAGAAAAGGTACAACTCTGAGTACCTCTGCTGCTCTTGATTCACCATCTGTGATAAGTAAACTTGTTTCACCACCACAAGCTTCAAATGCTGGTACTTCTGCTGAATCTGAAAATTCCTCTTATAATTTTGATGATGCTTCTGCTGCGCTTGATCATGATGGTTCATTAGGATCTTTTCTAGATGCTACAATTTCTAGGTCTAGACAAATTGAAAATACTGAAATTTCTAATGAAAATGCTGCTACACCTGTTAATTCACCTGAGTCTGTTGAATACTCTAGGGATGATCTTGATGAAGATTATGTAGAACTTGATGATGATTTTATTGATAAATGCAATGCTACTACTGGTACAAGTAATATTAAAAAGCTTCTTGCACAACATACTATTAGATATAAACTGTCTCCTGATCCTAAATTTGCCACATCTCCTATAAACATTAAGGATAAGGATTATGATTTTTCTCTTGATTTATCTCATATAGCTATTGTTGAGTAAACACCTTTTTGTGGTACTGAAAAATAAAGTGCTGTAGAACACATGAATGAGCTTTCAACTCTGAGTAGCTTGTTTTCTGATGATATTAAGAAGCGTACTTATTTTGTTGCTAAAATTTTTCCTTTCTCATTAAAGGATGATGCTAAAACTTGGTATAATAGTTTGCCTCCTGATTCTATTGATAGTCCAAGTGATTTGCTTGATGTTTTCTTTCGGAAATACTTTCCTGCTAGTGCTCGACATATTGCTTTGTAGAGAATTTATAATTTTGACCAGGAAGATGGAGAGAAATTGCACGAGGCTTGGGCGAGATTTTGCTCTCTTATCGAGAGCTCGGCCTGGACATGATCTGGAAAAGCATGATTTACTTGATATATTTTATAGTGGACTAACCATTGAGTCTAGGGCATACCTGGATAGTTGTGCTGGTTGTGTTTTCAGGAAAAGAACTCCAGACGACGCTGAAGAATTATTGGCTAGAATAGGCCGAAATCATGATG
>NW_025900570.1:0-30192 GCF_022539505.1 Lolium rigidum | reverse complement strand
CGTACACGGTGGGGATTATTCCCACGTTAGAAAGTCCCCTGGACTATAAATATGTATCTAGGGTTTATGAAATAAACAACAACCAACGTTCAACACAATCAATCTCGGTGCATCGCCAACTCCTTCGTCTCGAGGGTTTCTCCTGGTAAGCACCATGCTGCCTAGATCGCATCTTGCGATCTAGGCAGCACATGCTTATTTACGTTGTTCATGCGTTGCTCGTGCTTGAAGCCTTTTTGATGGCGAGCAATGTAGTTATCTTAGATGTGTTAGGGTTAGCATTGTTCTTCGTATCATATGCTGTCGTAGTGCAACCCTTATACATCTAGCCGCCCTTACACCTATCTTAGGTGTAGGGGCGGCACCCCACTTGATCATTATTTAGTAGATCCGATCCGTTACGGTTGCTCCTTGTTCTTCAAGGATTAGTTTAATATCCGCAATAGTTAGGCCTTACAAAGGGTTGGAGGATCCAGCGGCGTGTAGGGTGTAGTTTGCTAGCCCTAGACGGGATGTTCCGGGATCAACCTCGTGTTGGTTTTTAGGCCCTGTCTAGGATCGGCTTACGATCACCGTACGCGAGCGCGAGGCCCAATCGTGAGTAGGATGATCCGATTATGCGGTGAAAACCCTAAATCGTCGTAGATCGCTTTAGCTTTATCTTGATCAAGCAGGACCATCATATATTCGTACACCTCGTACGAATCATGGGTGGATCGGCTCTTTGAGCCGATTCACGAGACAACTCGAGAGCCGGTCGAGGCTCGTATTTAACGTTTACGTGTATGCCATGCAGGAAACTAAGCGAGGCATCATCCAACACCTTCCTGACCAGGTATAGGTCAGGTGGCACGCCCTTGCGACAGCATCGGACGTGTGACCAGAAGGCTTTGCGGGCCGTCGCTCTGAGGGACTGGGGCCAGCCGCAGCCCTAGTTGTTCCCGGCTCTACGGTGGTTCCAGTCGCTGCCCGCCGGTGGGTTTCTGACCGCAACATAGGCGCTCTTCAAATAGGAATCCTTCATCCCCTACTGTAATCTCTTGAAAACATGATGTTTGATGCAATCTATGGTGTTCCCATGATTTATTGTATCTCTATGTCTATGTTTGAGTAGTGACTTGTTTATGGCAATTGTGGCATAGTTCGTTGTTGGTTGCATACAAGTATAAATGTTATCTTCTATGATGATCTTATGTCTAATATATGAGTATGAGTGCACACATATATTGGGAAATATATAATATTGTCACCGTTAGGATGGACGGAGATTGACAGAAACTATGTCCTAAGTCTTAAATATGCATGTCTTAGTAATTCACTTTTGCGCATAACTCTCGGAGAATTGGCTTACAGGTGTCTCTTTTCCTCTTCTTCTAGCAATTCTGCAAAGTAAAGTATTGCCTTGTGTCCCCAACTTCACCGTGTGGTTGTCAAGCATAAGGTTTTGTATTAGTAATTGTAGATAAAAGAAGTAGTAAAAGTAAAGTAAACTAAATAAACAATGTAAACTAAGTAAAAGCAGTACATAGATAGTTGTTTTTGGGTTTTGTGTGTGATTAAGTAAACAAAGTATTTTTGTATTTCTGTATTAAAATAGTATTGCAAGTAGAAAGTACGATAAATGCAATGAAAATATGCTTCTTATAATTAGAATTGGACCGGATTCATGGGTTCACTTGTCTACTCTCCTTTTAAGTTATAGTGGATAATAGCAATTCATCAATGAGGTAATATTGGTGTAACTTCAATATGTATTTGATAAGCATTCATTTGGGCATCATGTCCTAACATGGAGATACGAAAAAATGAGTCAAAAAAGGTAGACTAAGTGATTAATCAAGATCTCGTCTCAAAACCTACTCTGGCGAAGGCTCATTCCTCCTGCCTATGCACAAGCAAGCAGACACACCAAAGTTCTTTCTGCGCCAGGAAGTGGAACAAAACTAGCCTTCCTCGGGTCTATCTATCGTAGCGTGTACAACACATCTCTTTTATACACCACAAGAAAGAGAAAATTTCATGCAATCTTGTTGTTGTGGGTATACTTCATGGGTGTACCACCGACAGTGCCTAGATCCGGCAAGCCCGGGTGGCCCATAGACGGTGATGTGGCATGTGGCCTGATACGTCTCCGACGTATCGATAATTTCTTATGTTCCATGCCATATTATTGATGTTATCTACATGTTTTATGCACACTTTATGTCATATTCGTGCATTTTCTGGAACTAACCTATTAACAAGATGCCGAAGTGCCAGTTCCTCGTTTTTCGCTGTTTTTTGTTTCGAAATCCTAGTAACGAAATATTCTCGGAATCGGACGAAATCAACGCCCGGGTTCCTATTTTTCCCGGAACCATCCAGAACACCCGAGAGCCGCGAGGGAAGCCCCGGGGGCCCCACACCACACCCGGCGCGGCCGGAGGGGGCCGCGCCGCCCTATGGTGTGGTGGCCCCGAGCCCCCTCCGAGGCTGCCCTTCCGCCTATTTAAAGCCTCCGTCGCGAAAACCCTATGACGTTGGACCGAAACCCACGAAACCTTCCGGAGCCGCCGCCATCGCGAAGACAAGATCCGGGGGACAGGAGTCTCCGTTCCGGCACCCTGCCGGAGCGGGGAAGTGCCCCGGAAGGCTTCTCCATCGACACCGCTGCCATCTCCACCGCCATCTTCATCACCGCTGCTGCTCCCATGAGGAGGGAATAGTTCTCCATCGAGGCTCGGGGCTGTACCGGTAGCTATGTGGTTCATCTCTCTCCTATGTACTTCAATACAATAATCTCATGAGCTGCCTTACATGATTGAGATTCATATGATGATGCTTGTAATCTAGATGTCACTATGCTAGTCAAGTGAGTTTTACTTATGTGATCTCCGGAGACTCCTTGTCCCACGTGTGTAAAGGTGATAGTGTGTGCACCGTGTGGGTCTCTTAGGCTATATTTCACGGAATACTTATTCACCGTTATGAATGGCATAGTGAAGTGCTTATTTATATCTCTTTATGATTGCAATGTGTTTGTATCACAATTTATCTATGTGCTACTCTAGCAATGTTATTAAAGTAGTTTTATTCCTCCTACACGGTGTAATGGTGGCAGTGTGTGCATCCGTGTTAGTACTTGGTGTATGCTATGATTATGATCTCTTGTAGATTATGAAGTTAACTATTGCTATGATGGTATTAATGTGATCTATTCCTCCTACATAGTGTGAAGGTGACAGTGTGCATACTATGTTAGTACTTGGTTTAGTCTTATTGATCTTTCATGCACTCTAAGGTTATTTAAATATGAACATTGAATTGTGGAGCTTGTTAACTCCGGCATTGAGGGTTCGTGTAATCCTACGCAATGTGTTCATCATCCAACAAGAGTGTAGAGTATGCATTTATCTATTCTGTTATGTGATCAATGTTGAGAGTGTCCATGAAAGTCTAATCCCTAGGCCTTGTTCCTAAATACTGCTATCGCTGCTTGTTTACTGTTTTACTGCGTTACTACTGCTGCGTTACTACTGCTGCAATAATTGTTCTTTACTGTTTCCTCTGCAAACAATCATCTTTCACACAATACGGTTAATCCTTTGTTACAGCAAACCGGTGAGATTGACAACCTCACTGTTTCGTTGGGGCAAAGTACTTTGGTTGTGTTGTGCAGGTTCCACGTTGGCGCCGGAATCTCCGGTGTTGCGCCGCACTACATCCCGCCGCCATCAACCTTCAACGTGCTTCTTGGCTCCTCCTGGTTCGATAAACCTTGGTTTCTTTCTGAGGGAAAACTTGCTGCTGTGCGCATCATACCTTCCTCTTGGGGTTCTCCAACGAACGTGTGAAATACACGCCATCAAGCTCTTTTTCTGGCGCCGTTGCCGGGGAGATCAAGACACGCTGCAAGGGGAGTCTCCACTTCTCAATATCTTTACTTTGTTTTTGTCTTGCTTCATTTTATTTACTACTTTGTTTGCTGCATTATATCAAAACACAAAAAAATTAGTTGCTAGCTTTACTTTATTTACTGTCTTGCACTCTATATCAAAAACACAAAAAAATTAGTTTACTTGCATTTACTTTACTTAATATCATGCATGTTTTTATTTCACTAGTTAAGCATAAAGGAAAACAACAAAAATATGAGAGATCTTTATGAACTTTATCTTGAATTAGGACATGATGTGTTTGAAGAGAGAATTAAAAAACCCATGGAACTTTATATGCATGCTAATGGGAATGTTATTACTATGGATGCTTTGAACACCATTGTTGCTAATGCTATGGAAAATTCTAAGCTTGGGGAAGCTGGCTCTGATAAGCATGATCTTTTTAGTCCCCCAAGCATTGAGGAGAAAATTTTCTTTTATGATTACAATATGCCTCCTATATATGATGATAGCCACTTTGTTGAATTTGCTCCCACTATAACTAATAAAATTGATTATGCTTACGTGGAGAGTAATAATTTTATGCATGAGACTCATGATAAAAATGCTTTACGTGATAGTTATATTGTTGAGTTTGCTCATGTTGCTACTGAAAGTTATTATGAGAGAGGAAAATATGGTTGTAGAAATTTTCATGTTACTAAAATGCCTCTCTATGTGCTGAAATTTTTGAAGCTACACTTGTTTTATCTTCCTATGCTTGTCACTTTGCTCTTCATGAACTTGTTTATTTACAAGATTCCTATGCATAGGAAGCATGTTAGACTTAAATATGTTTTGGATTTGCCTTTTGATGCTCTTTTTTGCTTCAACTACTATTTCTTGCGAGTGCATCATTAAAACTGCTGAGCCCATCTTAATGGCTATAAAGAAAGAACTTCTTGGGAGATAACCCCTGTGTTATTTTGCTACAGTACTTTGTTTTATATTTGTGTCTTGGAAGTTGTTTACTACTGTATCAAACTCTCCTTATCTTAGTTTTATGTTTTGTTGTGCCAAGTAAAGTCTTTGATAGTAAAGTAAGTACTAGATTTGGATTACTGCGCAGTTCCAGATTTCTTTGCTGTCACGAATCTGGGTCTACCTCCCTGTAGGTAGCTCAGAAAATTAAGACAATTTACGTGCATGATCCTCAGATATGTACGCAACTTTCATTCAATTTGAGCATTTTCATTTGAGCAAGTCTGGTGGCCTAATAAAATCCATCTTTACGGACTGTTCTGTTTTGACAGATTCTGTCTTTTATTTCGCATTGCCTCTTTCGCTATGTTGTTGGATGAATTTCTTTGATCCATTAATGTCCAGTAGCTTTATGCAATGTCCAGAAGTGTTAAGAATGATTGTGTCACCTCTGAACATGTTAATTTTTATTGTGCACTAACCCTCTAATGAGTTGTTTCGAGTTTGGTGTGGAGGAAGTTTTCAAGGATCAAGAGAGGAGTATGATGCAATATGATCAAGGAGAGTGAAAGCTCTAAGCTTGGGGATGCCCCGGTGGTTCACCCCTGCATATTATAAGAAGACTCAAGCGTCTAAGCTTGGGGATGCCCAAGGCATCCCCTTCTTCATCGACAACATTATCAGGTTCCTCCCCTGAAACTATATTTTTATTCCGTCACATCTTATGCACTTTGCTTGGAGCGTCGTTTTGTTTTTGTTTTTTGTTTTGTTTGAATAAAATGGATCCTAGCATTCACTTTGTGGGAGAGAGACACGCTCCGTTGTAGCATATGGACAAGTATGTCCTTAGGCTCTACTCATAGTATTCGTGGCGAAGTTTCTTCTTCGTTAAATTGTTATATGGTTGGAATTGGAAAATGCTACATGTAGTAATTCTAAAATGTCTTGGATAATTTGATACTTGGCAATTGTTGTGCTCATGTTTAAGCTCTTGCATCATATACTTTGCACCCATTAATGAAGAAACACTTAGAGCTTGCTAATTTGGTTTGCATATTTGGTTTCTCTAGAGTCTAGATAACATCTAGTATTGAGTTTTGAACAACAAGGAAGACGGTGTAGAGTCTTATAATGTTTACAATATGTCTTTTATGTGAGTTTTGCTGCACCGTTCATCCTTGTGTTTGTTTCAAATAACCTTGCTAGCCTAAACCTTGTATCGAGAGGGAATACTTCTCATGCATCCAAAATACTTGAGCCAACCACTATGCCAATTGTGTCCACCATACCTACCTACTACATGGTATTTATCCGCCATTCCAAAGTAAATTGCTTGAGTGCTACCTTTAAAATTCCATCATTCACCTTTGCAATATATAGCTCATGGGACAAATAGCTTAAAAACTATTGTGGTATTGAATATGTACTTATGCACTTTATCTCTTATTAAGTTGCTTGTTGTGCGATAACCATGCTTATGGGGACGCCATCAACTATTCTTTGTTGAATATCATGTGAGTTGCTATGCATGTCCGTCTTGTCTGAAGTAAGAGAGATCTACCACCTTAATGGTTGGAGCATGCATATTGTTAGAGAAGAACATTGGGCCGCTAACTAAAGCCATGAATCATGGTGGAAGTTTCGGTTTTGGACATATATCCTCAATCTCATATGTGAATAATAATTGTTGCCACATGCTTATGCATTAAAGAGGAGTCCATTATCATGTTGTCCATGTTGTCCCGGTATGGATGTCTAAGTTGAGAATAATCAAAAGCGAGAAATCCAAAATGCGAGCTTTCTCCTTAGACCTTTGTACAGGCGACATGGAGGTACCCCATTGTGACACTTGGTTAAAACATGTGCATTGCAAAGATCCGGTAGTCCAAGCTAATTAGGACAAGGTGCGGGCACTATTAGTATACTATGCATGAGACTTGCAACTTGTAAGATATAATTTTCATAACTCATATGCTTTATTACTACCGTTGACAAAATTGTTTCATGTTTTCAAAATAAAAGCTCTAGCACAAATATAGCAATCGATGCTTTCCTCTTTGAAGGACCTTTCTCTTTACTTTTATGTTGAGTCAGTTCACCTATCTCTCTCCACCTCAAGAAGCAAACACTTGTGTGAGCATGTGCATTGATTCTTACATACTTGCTTATTGCACTTGTTATATTGCTTTGCATTGACAATTATCCATGAGATATACATGTTACAAGTTGAAAGCAACCGCTGAAACTTAATCTTCCATTGTGTTGCTTCAATGTCTTTACTTTAAATTATTGCTTTATGAGTTAACTCTTATGCAAGACTTATTGATGCTTGTTTTGAAAGTGCTATTCATGAAAAGTCATTTGCTTTATGATTCAGTTGTTTACTCATGTCATTACCATTGTTTTGATCGCTGCATTCATTACATATGTTTACAATAGTATGATCAAGTTTATGATGGCATGTCACTCCAGAAATTATCTTTGTTTATCGTTTACCTGCTCGGGACGAGCAGAAACTAAGCTTGGGGATGCTGATACGTCTCCGACGTATCGATAATTTCTTATGTTCCATGCCATATTATTGATGTTATCTAGATGTTTTATGCACACTTTATGTCATATTCGTGCATTTTACCGGAACTAACCTATTAACAAGATGCCGAAGTGCCAGTTCCTGTTTTCTGCTGTTTTTGGTTTCAGAAATCCTAGTAACGAAATATTCTTGGAATCGGACGAAATCAACGCCTAGGTTCCTATTTTTCCCGGAACCATCCAGAACACCCGAGAGCCGCCGGAGGGAAGCCACGGGGGACCCACACCACACCGCGGCGCGGCCGAGGGGGGCCGCGCCGCCCTATGGTGTGGTGGCCCCTGAGCCCCCTCGAGGCCGCCTCTTCCGCCTATTTAATGCCTCCGTCGCGAAAACCCTATGACGTTGGACGAAACCCGACGAGAAACCTTCCGGAGCCGCCGCCATCGCGAAGCCAAGATCCGGGGACAGGAGTCTCCGTTCCGGCACGCCGCCGGAGCGGGGAAGTGCCCCGGAAGGCTTCTCCATCGACACCGCTGCCATCTCCACCGCCATCTTCATCACCGCTCGTTGCTCCCATGAGGAGGGAATAGTTCTCCATCGAGGCTCGGGGCTGTACCGGTAGCTATGTGGTTCATCTCTCTCCTATGTACTTCAATACAATAATCTCATGAGCTGCCTTACATGATTGAGATTCATATGATGATGCTTGTAATCTAGATGTCACTATGCTAGTCAAGTGAGTTTTACTTATGTGATCTCCGGAGACTCCTTGTCCCACGTGTGTAAAGGTGATAGTGTGTGCACCGTGTGGGTCTCTTAGGCTATATTTCACAGAATACTTATTCAAGTTATGAATGGCATAGTGAAGTGCTTATTTATATCTCTTTATGATTGCAATGTGTTTGTATCACAATTTATCTATGTGCTACTCTAGCAATGTTATTAAAGTAGTTTTATTCCTCCTACACGGTGTAATGGTGACGAGTGTGTGCATCCGTGTTAGTACTTGGTGTATGCTATGATTATGATCTCTTGTAGATTATGAAGTTAACTATTGCTATGATGGTATTAATGTGATCTATTCCTCCTACATAGTGTGAAGGTGACGAGTGTGCATACTATGTTAGTACTTGGTTTAGTCTTATTGATCTTTCATGCACTCTAAGGTTATTTAAATATGAACATTGAATTGTGGAGCTTGTTAACTCCGGCATTGAGGGTTCGTGTAATCCTACGCAATGTGTTCATCATCCAACAAGAGTGTAGAGTATGCATTTATCTATTATGTTATGTGATCAATGTTGAGAGTGTCCACTAGTGAAAGTCTAATCCCTAGGCCTTGTTCCTAAATACTGCATCGCTGCTTGTTTACTGTTTTACTGCGTTACTACTTCTGCGTTACTACTGCTGCAATACTTGTTCTTTACTGTTTCCTCTGCAAACAATCATCTTCCACACAATACGGTTAATCCTTTGTTACAGCAAGCCGGTGAGATTGACAACCTCACTGTTTCGTTGGGGCAAAGTACTTTGGTTGTGTTGTGCAGGTTCCACGTTGGCGCCGGAATCTCGGTGTTGCGCCGCACTACATCCCGCCGCCATCAACCTTCAACGTGCTTCTTGGCTCCTCCTGGTTCGATAAACCTTGGTTTCTTTCTGAGGGAAAACTTGTTGCTGTGCGCATCATACCTTCCTCTTGGGGTTCCCCAACGAACGTGTGAAATACACGCCATCATGGCCCATCGGGCGGCCCCGTTGCTGTAGATCATGAAGGATGAAGTCCAGCCCAGGAAAGGGAAGCCGGATCCCAACCGACCTTCGGAGGAGGCCGGATCCGTGAAGGCCCATGAGGAACCCGCATCCAGTACGACGTAGATGGAAGGCGGATCCTTGACGTACACGACAAGACATTGTACCATAGTTAGGCAACCTGTAATCCGGCTAGGACTCTCCATGTAAACCCTAGATCCGTGCGCCTATATAAGCCAGATCCTGGGATCCCTAGAGGCACAACCACAACTCATTGTAACAACGCGAAAGCGCCCAGATAATTCCAGACAAGCAGCAGTAGGCCTTGCCATCGTGCAGGTGTTCCGAACCTGGGTAAATCGCATACCACCGTCCCGTGTGCACTCCGCCCTGTGGCCCCTACTTCTTCTCCCCCTCGTGAGGATCCCTCCTCCGAGGTACCGTCGAATAGGCAACGACAGTTGGCGCCCACCGTGGGGCCAGCGGCGTTTGGAGGCCGGAACCGGGAGGGTTCCGCCATGGGAAGCTACGACGACTCCATCGATGTGGGGCGAGTCCTCTACGCCGGAAACCTTTCGATCTCCCACCGGACGAGTGCTGGATTCCGGCTAAGACCAACCCCGTCAAGCTCTCCATCATCCCGATTGGCGGCATACACATCTTCATCGGCGAAACCGTCGATTCCGACGGGAACACACTGGTAAGTAACGCTGACGCGACCGCTGCTGAGCAGGACGCAGTCGCGAAGATCCGATCTGAGATGCAGGAACTTCCTAAGGAAGATTCCGCCTTAGATCTGAAAAATCAAAGGGAGGTCGCCATGATTGGCTCGGTCGAGGGAGGCGGAGTAGAAGAAGACATCTGCGAAGAAAATATGAGCTGGACAAACTTAGTCGGATCCTACGAAGAAAATCCTAGTCATCCCTACCAACTTCGGTGAGAAGGAAAAGCTTGAGGGCTTACCGGAATGGCCTCCGCGGTTGTTGAGGTCGTCGGCGGTGAGGTTTCGCTGCGGTGGCTCGCCGGACTTAAGAACAGGAAGAACAGCACGCGGCGGCAACGGTGCTCCGGCGAACTTCCGGCGGACTCCGGTGCGGCGGAGGAGGAGCTCGGAGGCGGCGCTGTGCTGAGAGGTGAAAAGGGGGCGAATGGGGTGATTAGGGGTGAACGGCGGATATTTATAGGCCGAGGGGAGGAGATTCGTGCTCCGCATCCTGTGGTCGGAATGCAAGCATCGCACCGTTGGATGATCGACACGTGTCAAAAACCCTAACGGTAAAAATGGCTAAGGATAAGTTACCGCTCAAATCGCCCGAAAATGGCGCCAAGATTGGCGGAACCGTTTGAACCCTTTGTAGGTTCCGGGTAGCAGTTTGAAAAGCTGTGAACTCTTGTCCACGCAGGGGAGTAACCCGGAGACATGTTGCAATGATATTGTCGATGGATGAAGTCCCGCGGGATGAAGATATTTTCCGACCAAGAGTTGGGAAAGAAGAAAATATGAAGTTGGAGTTCTTCAAGTTTCTCCGTGTTACCAAGATTGCCGGAAGGACTCGCCGTGGCCGGTCTCGGCAGTTGGTTCTTCAAGGAGGTCATCAAGGTTGATGACATCCTTAGGATCCGGCTTGGTGGTCGAAGAGGCCTTGGGCGAAACCTCCACCTCCGGTGTGACGGGCACAGAAGCCGGAGAGGGCTTCGCTTTCTTCTTGGGGATCTTGGGGGGCTGGCTTCCGGAACTTTTGTTGCAAGATAAACGAGGCATACCAGTTAGCATATACTGATTCGCAGCAACAGAGGGATTTTAAGACGGAAACCAAGCGCTTACCCAGATGGTTTGAAAACGTGTGGATGTCGGGTTGGGCTCGGTTGCTGGTGTCGATGAGCTTGAGGCGCTTCTTCTCCGCCTCCGCCTTGCGGGTAGCCGCGGTGCTAAGCACTTCGCGGGCACGTTTGGTTGCGGGGCTGGAGGAAGCACCCCTCTTCCTTTTGGAGGGGCGCGGAGCCTCGGGAACTTCCGCGTCCGACGCGACTTCCGGGTCGGTGTTGCCCGCGTGAGGGACCCGGATAAGAGTTCCGAGTTCGCTCTCCTCAAGGGCTTCGAGATACGTTACCCAGCCAACACTTAGACAATTTTAGATTGGAAAGGAATCAACAGTTGAGTTAGGGAAACATACCGCGGTCCCGGAGCCATTGGTGTGGATGTGCTTGTTGCACATGTGAATTTTGAGGTCACGCGGAATCTTGATCAGCACCCGGAGCTGTCTGTCTAAGGCGTCGGCGGAGAGATTGTCCTTGGAGGTGCGCATGGAATCCTCGTGGCCCGTGCACTGGAACAGCAGGCGGTCCCGATGTTGCAGGGGCTGGATCCGCTTAGTGAACCAGGACATGGTCAGGTCTTTCCCCGACAAGCCCTCGTATGTAAGCTTGTGGATCCGCCTAATTGCCCGAGTCAGTTGAGGTGACTCGGAGAGATGGGGACATTGAGTCCAGGCCGGAGTCTCGCTGGGGGGGGCGTCCTTGAAGTCAAGCAGCACCTTTGGGGATGCCGGATCCGACACGTCCTTCGGGTAGAAGAAGTTGCCGGACCAGTACCGCACAGACTCGTGACGATCTGTGTGCGGGTACGTGCGCCCGGGCGGAGCTTGAAGGTGACGCCGCCGCAAGTGGCCAGCGTAGAAGTCTGAGAAACTTTCTCCTTTTTGACGGAGAAGTAATATTGGAAGAAGGGGAGATATGGGGCTATCCGGAGATGACCTTCACACAACGTTGCGTGGTTGCTGATGGCCAGGATGTTGTTCGGAGCGATATGATGAGGCTGGAGCTCGTACGCCTTCAGGATTTCTGAGAAGAAATCGCTGGGCGGGAAAGAGAATCCGCGCTCAAAGAGCGCCTTGGTCACTACCCACTCTCCGGCTTCGGGGCGGGGTTCTGTTCACCGGAGATCGTCCGCCAGGATCCGGGTTTTATGAAACTCTCCGCCTCGAGGTTGCGAAGCTCGGTCTCCGCGATGAAGCAGGGCCACCACTTCCCCTTGGCTTCATTGTCTCGCTTCCGAGCCTTCAATTTCTTGGTGGCTGCCTCCTCCACCTTCTTCTCCATATGTTCAGTGCCCGCAGTTTCCTCCGGGTTGGCTGACGGCCCTTCAATGTTCTTTCCGGAGTCTCTCTGGGGCTTCAGGTGAACTGGGGCGAGGGGAGGAGGGGCGGAGGAGATGGGGGTCTCCATGATTGGCTCGGTCGAGGGAGGCGGAGTAGAAGAAGACATCTGCGAAGAAAATATGAGCTGGACAAACTTAACCGGATCCTACGAAGAAAATCCTAGTCATCCCTACCAACTGCGGTGAGAAGGAAAAGCTTGAGGGCTTACCGGAATGGTATCCGCGGTGGTTGAGGTCGTCGGCGGCGAGGTTTCACTGCGGTGGCTCGTCGGACTTAAGAACAGGAAGAACAGCACGCGGCGGCGACGGTGCTCCGGCGAACTTCCGGCGGACTCCGGTGCGGCGGAGGAGGAGCTCGGAGGCGGCGCTGTGCTGAGAGGTGAAAAGGGGGCGAATGGGGTGATTAGGGGTGAACGGCGGATATTTATAAGCCGAGGGGAGGAGATTCGTGCTCCGCATCCTGTGGTCGGAACGCAAGCATCGCACCGTTGGATGATCGACACGTGTAAAAAACCCTAATGGTAAAAATGGCTAAGGATAAGTTACCACTCAAATCGCCCGAAAATGGCGCCAAGATTGGCGGAACCGTTTGAACCCTTTGTAGGTTCCGGGTAGTAGTTTGAAAAGCTGTGAACTCTTGTCCTGGCAGGGGAGTAACCCGGAGACATGTTGCAATGATATTGTCGATGGATGAAGTCCCGCGGGATGAAGATATTTTCCGACCAAGAGTTGGGAAAGAAGAAAATATGAAGTTGGAGTTCTTCAAGTTTCTTTGTGTTACCAAGATTGCCGGAAGACATGAAGCGTATGGCAAGGCGGAAACAAGGGATGAATCTCGAAGAACTCTGGGGGCTACTGTTGTGGGTATACTTCATGGGTGTACCATCGACAGTGCCTAGACCCGGCAAGTCCGGGTGGCCCACAGACGGTGATGTGGCATGTGGCCCATCGGGCGGCCCTGTTGCTGTAGATCATGAAGGATGAAGTCCAGCCCAGGAAAGGGAAGCCGGATCCCAACTGACCTTCGGAGGAGGCCGGATCCGTGAAGGCCCATGAGGAACCCGGATCCAGTACGACGTAGATGGAAGGCGGATCCTTGACGTACACGGCAAGACATTGTACCGTAGTTAGGCAACCTGTAATCCGGCTAGGACTCTCCATGTAAACCCTAGATCCATGTGCCTATATAAGCCGGATCCTGGGAGCCCTAGAGGCACAACCACAACTCATTGTAACAACGCGAAAGCGCCCAGATAATTCCAGACAAGCAGCAGTAGGCCTTGCCATCGTGCAGGTGTTCCGAAGCTGGGTAAATCGCGTACCACCATCCCGTGTGCACTCCGCCCTATGGCCCCTACTTCTTCTCCCCCTCGTGAGGATCCCTCCTCCGAGGTACATCGAATAGGCAACGACACTTGTATTAAGAATTAACAGAGCATAGCCATAAGTACTTTGATATAAAGTTTGAATATAAAATATGCTACCTTGAACAAACAAGATCATCACTACTGTCACATGACGAACATAGCACATGCATTCACTTCATCCCTAGTGAGGTAGCAAAAGAAAAGGCCAAGGCCATAATAGATCTTGAAAATATTGTCACTATCCAATCACTAAAACCATGCTACTCAACCTAATACACTCATCACCCCACACACATGCTCTTGCATAGACGTTGGTTCAGAAAAAATACTCAAGATTGGGGTAGATATTATGCATCTATCAATACAACTTACACATAATATAATCAGATCTCATAGCACAATATTATATAATAATGATCCACCACATAGGTATTACAAATATGGCCATAATCACGTGAGGCAGCTCATATGGCACTAAGAACTATGAAGAACATGAGAGAAATATATCAAGCTAATGCCGCAAACCCGTAGTCCAGAGGTGAACTACTCTCCCTTGATCATGGTGATGATGACGAAGACGTTGGAGAAGGTGGAGATCCCTACGGTGGTGATCCCGGTGGAGTTTCCCCCTCCAATCGTCTCTGCAGCAGCCTACATTTTCCTGTTTCAGTGTTTGTGCTGAGCTCTCCTCCCAAGAACTCTTCGGGATCATATATATAGTGATTATTAGGTCAAAATGTGTCGGTGGGTTAAAGAATCAGGGCAATCAGACGATCGACGAACGAAAGAGCCTGGGTGGCGCCCTACCTTGCTGAGCACGCCACCTAGGGTCTTTCAGGCCTCAGGCCTCTCCAGGTGTGGTTCCAGGGTCCAGGGTGCTTCTCCCGATGAAAAAGTGATGCTCCAAAAATCCCAGGGCAATTTGACTCCGTATAGGTCTCTAGAAGTGAAAAATACGCAAGACAGGGTTTTTCCTGTTCTACATAGTTATAAACCAAATAAAGGGGATCATTGGTAAATCTCCATAAATCAATGTAAAACATGGTATTATCATCATATATGTTGCAAATATATGGGAATTCAATATGATAAAGGACAAAGTTCATGTATGCATTTTACATGCATCAAACATGTAGAGAAATTTGTTATATTTTTGGGAGCTTATGAATTATAAATCTTTATTGATGAACATGAAACTTGTCCTATAATTTCTAAATTTAAACATGTGATCACTCTTATCATTGATTATTGCATAACCAACTTCATTGAAAATATCAATGTTGTTGACTTTAATAGGAAGGTAGGATCATTGCTGCGCAATAGAGAATTTATGTTTTGCAGGAAGAGGTTGACAAAAGCATAAGTTTGGATGCACATGCAACCCTAATGAGAGGATAAAGAATAACAAGTGGAGGAAGAATTGAGTAGCTACCCATCTCCTACTCCCAACAATGGTAACATACAAATTCCCATGAACAACTCTTCTTATATTAATGCAAATGCTAATGATTCTTTATTGCTTCGTAGTCATTTTAGTGGAACAATTATATCTAATATATGAGAGGATGAAAGTGTATAATTGAGGTAGATGATTGCTGGGCGCAGAATTGATGAAGAAGAATTTATGCGCAATGTTGAGTGGAACCCCAAGAGGAAGGTATGATAAGCACAGCAGGAAGTTTTCCCTCAGTAAGAAACCAAGGTTTATCAACCAATAGGAGAAAAATGTTCTCTCCCGAGGTGTTGCGAACCAACTCGTGGCAGGACGCACTGCCGGTGTCAGCAACAACGTGGATACTTGCACACAAACAACCAAGTACTTTGTCCCCAACTTTCAGCGAGGTTGTCAACCTCACTGGTTTTGCTGAAAACAAAGGATTAAACGAACCGAGTGAAAAAAGAATTGTTTGCAGAGAACATAACAGGAAAATGTTGTAGAAGATTGCAATTAAAAGAAGAAGGACCGGGGTCCACAGTTCACTAGAGGCGCCTGATGACCCACAAGTATAGGGGATCGCAACAGTCTTCGAGGGAAGTAAAACCCAATTTATTGATTCGACACAAGGGGAGACAAAGAATACTTGAAAGCCTTAACAGCGGAGTTGTCAATTCAGCTGCACTGGAAACAGACTTGCTCGCAAGAGTTTATCGATAGTAACGAGTTTTATAGCGATAGCAGTAGTGAAATAACAATGACAGAGTAACAAAGACAGCGATAGTGATTATAGTAAACAGCAGGATTAAAATATCGTAGGCACAGGGATGGATGAACGGGCGTTGCATGGATGAGAGAAACTCATGTAACAATCAAAGCAGTGGCATTTGCGAGATAATAATAAAACGGTACCCAAGTACTAATCAATCAATAGGCATGCGTTCCATATATAGTCGTACGTGCTCGCAATGAGAAACTTGCACAACATCTTTTGTCCTACCAACTGGTGGCAGTCGGGCCTCTAGGGAATCTATCGGAAATTAAGGTGCTCCTTTTAATAGAGCACCGGAGCAAAGCATTAACACTCCGTGAACACATGTGATCCTCATATCACCGCCTTCCCCTCCGGTTGTCCCAATTTCGTCACTTTGGGGCCTCGGGTTCCGGACAAGCAATACGTGTATACAACTTGCAGGTAAGATCATAAAGCAATGAATATCATCATGAATCGATAACATGTTCAGATCTGAAATCATGGCACTCGGGCCCTAGTGACAAGCATTAAGCATAACAAGTTGCAACAATATCATTAAAGTACCAATTACGGACACTAGGCACTATGCCCTAACAATCTTATGCTATTACATGACCAATCTCATCCAATCCCTACCATCCCCTTCAGCCTACAGCGGGGGAATTACTCACACATGGATGGGGGAAACATGGCTGGTCGATGGAGAGGCGTCGGTGGTGATGATGGCGATGATCTCCTCCAATTCCCCGTCCCGGCGGAGTGCCAGAACGGAGTTTCTAGTCCCGAGACGGAGTTTCGCGACGGTGGCGGCGTACTGGATGGTTTCTGGCGATTTCGACTAACCCCCGTGCGTTTTTAGGTCGAAGGCATTAAGTAGTCCGAAGGAGGGCGTCGGAGGCCGGCCGAGGGGGCCACACGCTAGGTCCGCGCGCCCCCCTCCTGGGCCGCGTCGGCCTAGTGTGTGGGGCCCTCGGGCCCCCACCTGGCTTGCCCTTCTGGCTCCGTCAATATTCTGGGGAAATAGGACCTTTCGCATAAATTCCGAGGATTTTCCCGAAAGTTGGATTTCTGCACAAAAACGAGACACCAGAGCAATTCTGCTGAAAACAGCGTTAGTCCGTGTTAGTTGCATCCAAAATACACAAATTAGAGGCAAAACAATAGCAAAAGTGTTCGGGAAAGTAGATACGTTTTGGACGTATCAACTTCCCCAAGCTTAGCTTATTGCTTGTCCTCAAGCAATTCAATTGACAACTGAGTGCGATAAAAGAACTTTCACGAACTCATTTGTTCATATGATGTAAATATTCTCATGATATGGCAAGTACTTAAGCGGTTCATAATAAGATACATGCAAATAAAATCATCTAATAGCTATGTCAATCATGGAAAAGGTACCAACAAACTAATAATGAGCATCATGAATCATGTCTATCAGCAGGATTGCAATGTTCATAGAATGATATGATAAAGTGGTATCTCGCTTGCCCGTATTTGTACAGCAAAACATAAATGCTCGGGCACCTTTGAGGTTCATGGGAAGACTGAAAGTGTAAAGATTATCAAAGATAAAAGCATCAAAGTTATACCACAGTTAATCACATTTTGGGACAAGCATATTATACTAAGAATGATAGTTGTGCTCTCAAGAAAGTGCTCAAAGAAAGGATGGAGACTCAATGTAAAAGTAAAAGATTGACCCTTCGCAGAGGGAAGCAGGGATTAACATGTGCTAGAGCTTTTCATTTGTAAAACAGGAGTAAAATTATTTTGAGAGGTGTTTGTTGTTGTCAACGAATGATAATGGGTACTCTAACTACCTCGTCAACCGGACTTTCAAGAGCGGCTCCCATGAAGGACGTTATTTCTACCGAGCAAGGTAAATCATCCCTCTTCTCTTTTGTTTACACACGTACTTTTGTTTCATTATGGATGACACTCCCCCAACCTTTGCTTACACAAGCCATGGCTAACCGAATCCTCGGGTGCCTTCCATCAATCTCATACCATGGAGGAGTGTCTATTTGCAATTTAAGTTGCTTACTCGATAAATCGGGGCAAAACATGTGAAGAGAATTATTAGTGAAAGTTGATTAATTGGGGTCGGGAACCCCGTTGCCGACTCTTTTTGCAAAATTATTGGATAAGCGGATGTGCCACTAGTCCATTGTGAAAGTCCGTCAAGAGTAAATGACAAGATTGAAAGATAAACACCACATACTTCCTCATGAGCTATAAAACATTGACACAAATTGAGAAGCATTTTGAAGGTTTAAAGGTAGCACATGAGAATTTACTTGGAATGGTTTGAAATGCCATGCATAGGTATTTATGGTGGACACTCGGAATAACTTGGTTTTCATGTGTTTGGAAGCACGAGCAGCGTTCCCGCTCAGTACAAGTGAAGGCTAGCAATAGACTCGGGAAGCGACAATCAAGAGAGCAAGAATCGTCATAATCATGCTTGCGACAAAATAAATTAACGGAGGCATAAAAGTGATACAAGAATTCCGAGGTAAAGTAAATCATCGAGGCTTAATTGACATTTTGTTCAGTCATATGCATGCGTGAGCATGTGCCAAGTTGATTCAAGAGAATTATTCGGAGGAGGATACCACAATGTCATACCTATCTATGAATAAAGCAATGCAAGCAAATATTTATGACATGCTACTCATATTAATAAATTGGAGCTAATCATGAGAGATCATGAACTACTAGACTTTCTTAAATGACATATACCTCACATGAACCAACTAAGCATGCTCACATGGATGAGTATATGTACAAAAATGAAAACAAATAGAGTTCATACCAGCCTCTCACCACGATTAGATTGTCGTAGATCGTCATTATTGCCTTTTCACTTGTGTAGCTTGAATAATATGGAATGAAAGCCACGCTCCAGCCACCGAAGACCATTGAACTCATAAAGAAATTTACAAAACCAAAGAATAACAGCAAATATTTTTGGTGTTTTCGAATTTGGAAGCAAGAACAAAAGGAAACAAGCAAACAAAGCAAAATCTTTTTGGATTTTCTTAAAGCAAACCAACGATAGCAAATAGAGCAAGATAAAAGCAAGAAACCAAAGTAAACAAATGGTGAAGAGAAACAACAGAAATATTTTTGGTCTTTTTGTGTTTTAGGAAAGAAACAAAGCAAGAACAAGAAAATGAAAACTAAAAGAAGCACAGAAAAGCAAGATGGCGAAATCTGCCAAAACTTGACAAACAGATACGATGAATCGATTTTAAAGAAATTCTTACGCTGCTCAGCTCGAAAAGTGTTCAACTAATGAAAGTTAGATAACAACCTGGGGAACATGTACAAAAATTGGCAGCTCAAAATAACGTTACGTGCTGTGCGCACGAATGTTTTTAGTAACGATCCAGAATCTGTTTTCGAGCAGACACTTCCCCAAATATCATCTTCCTCTCATTAGAAAACCACTCAAAGAAACTAAACAAGTATATACAAGTATCCAGCAACCATAATATGCAAAGAATGAGTGATGCCGGTATACCTCCCCCAAGCTTAGGCTTTTGGCCTAAGTGGAGATCAACCCGGCGGGGTCTGGGTTCCACGCCGGTGGATCATACATGGCGTAGTCATAATAAGGTCCCGATGCAGAAGAAAAGCGTGGAGGCTCCTCATACCCAACTTATTGATGCGAAGAACTTGCTGCATCGGATGAGTCAAGGCGTTCCTCGGCCTCCTCCGTTCCGTCCCTTGCATGATGGCCATCTCCCTCTATGTATGCATTCAGTTCACCTTCCGTGACTGACCAATCCTTCCTGGAATCAAAGTTAAATAGAACAGGTGCAGGCAATCCTACTAATTTTTCAGTTTTCTTAGTTATTGTTATCACCAGAATTTGACCGAGTCAGAGGTGGGCCGCGATCAAGATGGGCTTGAAGAATATATATATAGAAGAAATACGTGAATCGGCCTTACATGCAAAGTTTGGGCTAGTTTGCCCGTGTATCTGTACCATAGTAGGATACGTGTCGGTTAGGAGTTAGAGTTTTACCCATGCACGATTAGGTGCACGCTTGAATTAGAAAGTTCCCTGGACTATAAATATGTATCTAGGGTTTATGGAATAAACAACAACCAACGTTCAACACAAATCAATCTCGGCGCATCGCCAACTCCTTCGTCTCGAGGGTTTCTCTTGGTAAGCACCATGCTGCCTAGATCGCATCTTGCGATCTAGGCAGGCCTAAGCTTATTACGTTGTTCATGCGTTGCTCGTGCTTGAAGCCTTTTTGATGGCGAGCAACGTAGTTATCTTAGATGTGTTAGGGTTAGCATTGTTCTTCGTATCATATGCTGTCGTAGTGCAACCCTTATACATCTAGCCGCCCTTACACCTATCTTAGGTGTAGGGGCGGCACCCCGCTTGATCATTGTTTAGTAGATCCGATCTGTTACGGTTGCTCCTTGTTCTTCAAGGATTAGTTTAATATCCGCAATAGTTAGGCCTTACAAAGGGTTGGAGGATCCAGCGGCGTGTAGGGTGTAGTTTGCTAGCCCTAGACAGGATGTTCCGGGGATCAACCTCGTGTTGGTTTTTAGGCCCTGTCTAGGATCGGCTTACGATCACCGTACGCGAGCGCGAGGTCCAATCGTGAGTAGGATGATCCGATTATGCAGTGAAAACCCTAAATCATTGTAGATCGCTTTAGCTTTATCTTGATCAAGCAGGACCACCATATATTCGTACACCTCGTACGAATCATGGGTGGATCGGCTCTTTGAGCCGATTCACGGGACAACTCGAGAGCCGATCGAGGCTCGTATTTAACGTTTACGTGTATGCCATGCAGGAAACTAAGCGAGGCATCATCCAACACCTTCCCGACCGGGTATAGGTCAGGTGGCACGCCCTTGCGACCGCATCGGACGTTTGACCGAGAAGGCTTTGCGGGCCGTCGCTCCGAGGGACCGGGGCCGGCCGCAGCCCCGAGTTGTTCCCGGCTCTACGGTGTTGCCGGTCGCTGCCCGCCGGTGGGTTTCCGACCGCAACACATTCGGCACGCCGGTGGGACAATCTTCGACATCCACCGCATCGCCATCTACATCCGAGATGGCGGAAAGCACTCCGGTGAAGTACGAGGATCTGACTGACGAGCTCAAGAAGAAACATGACGAGATCAAGGCAGTTCTCGAAGCCGACCTCATCGGCTCTTTCCACAGAACCCGCTCCCATGGCATCAGGTGGAAGGGGTTCTCACCTGAAGGCGCGCTCGATAGGAGTGGACCTGTCCGCCCCGTCAGAAGAACGCACCAGGTCGCTGCATCAGGAGATCAACTTCATGGTGGCTCATTCGCTGCACCGCCACTCTGAGAGCCTGGTGAACACTTTGGAGCGTGTCGCTCTGCGCGTGATCCAGGAAATCATGAGCCATCAGTATTCTCCGTCGGGACCAGCACTGGGGACCTATCAAGGAGAGGTGCCGCTCCAGTCCCGTCCGCCGCTGCCATTCGCGTTGGCAGCACCAGGAGTGCCGATTTCACCGGCATCCACCGTTAACATGGTGGAGCGCACTTACCTTGGAGGGTGCCAGCCAAGATCCTCACTCGACATCAACATGATAGGACTCGGGCACCACCCTGGTAAGGACGGAGACGAGGGCAGCTGCTCTCACAGCGAAGACAAGGAAGAAGCCGTTCCAGGTGACCGGCTCCGATACTATGTATGGGCAAACGCGGTAATGCCAATCCGTGAGATTGGCCCCAAAGATCTGTGAAGAAACATCGCCAGACCTTCATGGACCTACTAACATGGAGGCCGATTCTAGGAATCGGCCAAAATCATCCTCACCATGCATTCGGCCTGGGTTCAACGTCGATCTAATGGACAATGGGATGCGTCGGCTGATGCACTGGAAGAAATCTACATTGTTCCTAACAAAGCCGACGTTCACATCGTAGTACCTTAACTAACCATAGAGCCGATATCGGCGGTTACTGCGAGAATCGGCTCGGGGGGCACCTAATCATATGAGCATGCACGACACCATTGAGCATGTGCGGAGGAATATTGGTGGCCGATAGGGAAATTGGCCAGTAAAAAAAATCAAATCGGTACATGCAACCACAGCCGATGCACAGACATTGCCTTCAGAATGTTAAGAAAGCCGATGCACGGCAGTCAACTTTGACAAGTACAGCGAAGCAAGTTTACATGCATCAGTTTACACAAAGAGGCCCTACTGAAGAAAAGCATTAAGGGCGTGAAGAGCATCGGCACGGATTCGATCCACCTCGGCGATCTCGGCCTCGTCGTCCTCGTCTCTCCCCATCACCGGCTGGCTGCTCGGGGCACGAATTTCAGCCGGGTCGGTCTTCGGATCAGGCTGTGAGACCTTTTGCTTCCTCTTGGGAGCGAGCAATGAGGGATTCCTCATCTTGGATAAGTTGTTTGGTCTCCCGGCCCTCTTTTCAAGGTCCTCCGAGTTCCTTGCGCAAGGTCTCAAGTTTGACACTATGAGTAGAAGTGGCGGTCTTGGCGTCTAAAGCGGCTTTCTTCTCGTTGAGCCGTTGACATTTGTCCGCAATATCGGCTCTCAACGGGAGTTGGGCGCGGCGAAGAGTAATCCTTTGACGAGCCGATCGCACCCTTGACCCGAAACCGACAAAGTCACCGCCGGCCAAAGCTTAACTTGCGGCGTCACCGGGAGACGGGGCTGGATGTCCTCGAGGATGCCCTTGATTGCCTCGGGGTTCTCGACCGGGGTTTCTACCGAGGAGGAGAGCAAAACTTTGAGACGCCTGGAGCGGGCCATCGACCGCGCTAGGGTCCGGCTCTTCACTCGCTTTGGAAACAGGCTGGCTCGATGGAGTCGGGGTCGAACGTCGGCCAAGCTTGAAGGATCACACCCCGACGGACGAGCAAGAGCAGCATGAGCATACGACAAAGGAAAAGAGTAGGCCCGAGAGAGTGGAGCTTACCTCTCCCAAGAAAGGAAGGGAAGCCGATGTTGTGACAATCGGCTTTGCGGTAGTCTGGGCCAGGTTAGCCACTTGGTCAGTCACGCTTGGCGAGTTGGATAGGCCAAGGGCAGCAGATGGCATCGGCACCTCTTCAACGTCCCCGCTAGAAGTCCCATTAGTCTGCAAGGGAAATGGTGAGGCAATCCAATTAGTGACAAGACGATGTGGAACACGAGCTGTTGAGGTAATTACATTTGAAACTTCCTGGCTCGGCGAGGAGACTTGTGGGCCTGTGCGAGCCCTTTTGACACATCGACGCTTCATGCGTGACCTCGTTTGGATCGGAGCCTGAAGGACAGCAGGCTCGGGAGTCGACCTTTTCCTAGAAGCCAACGTTGGCGAGTCCGTCTGGCTCTGTGTGGTGGATCTTTCTGTATCGCCTGGGGAGGAGTCCCTTGGACTGGACTGTGCTACCTCACTGGAGTTCTCTTCAGTGGCAGTCTGAAAGAAGAGGTACAACCATGTTACAAAGGTTGGGAAGGCAAATGTGTTCGATCAAGACACAGATCAACTTACGTGCAAGCTTTCCTGGGCAGGAGCTTTGCGCTTCAGGGTCTTCCTGACAGCCACCTTTCTCACTGCCGTCCTCGCCTGAGTCGAGGCTCGGGGGGCAACTGGCCCCGAAGATGCTTTACTCTTGGGAGCCGATTTCGGTGAAATCGGCTGGCTCTGCATTATGACTTTCTTCAGAGGTGGCGAGCTCTGGCAGAAGAGAACCACTGGGGCCGGAGGAAGGAATACGAAGGGGGAGCCATCGGTTTGCGTGGGAGCTGGGCCATCTTGTTGCTGCCAGGAGATGGAGTCAGGTCACAGACAATCACCATAAGCGGTTACAAGAAATATTTGAGTAATGGTACCGGTGCTGCGGGGACATCATACTCGGCATCAAGTTGTCTCAACAGCGGTCCTAAAGCCCTTCTGAAGACATGGGTCTTCCACATGGACCACCAAGTCTCGAAACCGTCGGTAGTGAAGGAGAAACGGAGGTCGTGGGGAATTGGAATGGCCAAAGCATCGAAGAAGGTGTAACACCTTTGGCCAGTAAGGATGTCAGGCAGTTCAGCTCTGCTTGCTGTCAGGTGGTGTAAGAAGAAGTGTGGAGGCACCTGCCCAAGACCGAGCTGTCGGGCTACCACTACCGGTTGATAACACTCATAACCGGGCTTGATGATCCGGTTCGAGGTACTCATGCCAACGGGGAGGAAGCAAGGACGAATCATGATGGAATACGGATGCTTGGGTGCTAGCGTCATCGGCAAAGTTATCCAATCGAAAGGAGACTGGATTTTCAAAATTCTCCGGTTCGGTATAAGGAAAGAACGAGGGGTTGTCCAAACCTTGGAAGAAGATCTTGAACCACCCTGTCGCTTCCTTAGGGATCGACCTGTCTGCACGGGAGACCATACAAAGCTTGGCCATAGCTGGTGCATCGGATATCCTTTCCATTAGCATGCTGGAAAGGTGCGGGAGGTCAAAGGTGGGAAGTCTGGGATCTGGTGCTGAAAGTATAGCTGCGCCCATAACTGAATAAACCACCAGGGACCGCCAGTTTTAACTGTCTTTTGGGAGAACAGTTTGCCTAGGCCAAGATGGGTGCCTTTGGCCAGTTCATAGGCTAGGGAAAGGTAATTCTTGGTAGGGGCAAGTGATGGGCCACAGAATATGAAGTGTTCCAACCAAAAGTTCAGGAAGGTTGTGTGTTCTCTCTCTGTCACGGGGCCTTTGGTCTTCATATAAGGATTGAGGTAGGCACCCCAACTGGTACACTCTTTTTTAGAAGAAAGGGTGAAATGGACTTTCGGCAGTTTGAATGCAGAAGGGCTTGGGGATGCAATGTCTAGGCCTGTGATCATGGCCACATCCGGCGGGGTTGGTGTCATAGGGCCGTGGCCAAACATGAAGCCGATTCGGTGCGTCGGACCGGAAGTAGCCGATGGTTTTCAGAATATTTTCATTCTTCTCAAGAGGAGACAATGATAATGACGGGGCATCGGCTATCCCTATGGCTTCCCGGGTGGCATAATGGGTTTTGGATACTCTATTGTACCATGTCACCCAACCCTCGGGAGGATTAGGCCGGGCTCGCGGGCGGTCGGCCCGGGAGGTCGGATCTAAATTCCGATTCATGAAGGGGATTACGGTAGCTTCGCATGAAATTAAGAGGGCGGGGCTCTCGGAAGAACGAGGACCGAGGCACATAGAATTTGCGAGAGAAGGATGTGGCAGCGGGATGTACGAGACCTAAAATTGATAGTGGAATAGAACATTAATTCAGGTGTTTCTTTGTTTACTCCTAACATTGATGCACGTGACAAGGGGGCTGTTGAGGATTACCTTCGGACCAGGAGACCATGGCGTTGGCGTTGGATGATTCCGCCATTGGATGCGGCGAGGAATCGGGACGGCGCGGCTGAGATACGAGAGTCGTAGAGCTGCCGGGGCGGCGATTTGGGGATCCGAGTTTCTCGGACGAAGGGCGCGAGTTACCGTTTGGAGGGCGATCGGGTTAGCCTTGCTCCCGTTTTATCGTAGAGGCTGATGTGGTACCATCGGCTCTTTTGGGGAGTGCTTGACTCTGGCTATCGGCAAAGTTAAGTGGAGATATTCCTTCATTTTAAGATGATTTTTTTTTAGATTGGTGATAAAGTCAAGGAGGCCAGACGCCATGACGTGACCCGATGAGGGATAAGCATAATGATTTTGGAAATATCATTTCCAAAACCAGGGGGGCATGTGTTATCACCAGAATTTGACCGAGTCAGAGGTGGGCCGCGATCAAGATGGGCTTGAAGAATATATATATAGAAGAAATACGTGAATCGGCCTTACATGCAAAGTTTGGGCTAGTTTGCCCGTGTATCTGTACCATAGTAGGATACGTGTCGGTTAGGAGTTAGAGTTTTACCCATGCACGGTTAGGTGCACGCTTGAATTAGAAAGTTCCCTGGACTATAAATATGTATCTAGGGTTTATGGAATAAACAACAACCAACGTTCAACACAAATCAATCTCGGCGCATCGCCAACTCCTTCGTCTCGAGGGTTTCTCCTGGTAAGCACCATGCTGCCTAGATCGCATCATGCGATCTAGGCAGCCTAGCTTTATTACGTTGTTCATGCGTTGCTCGTCTTTGAAGCCTTTTTGATGGCGAGCAACGTAGTTATCTTAGATATGTTAGGGTTAGCATTGTTCTTCGTATCATATCTCTGTCGTAGTGCAACCCTTATACATCTAGCCGCCCTTACACCTATCTTAGGTGTAGGGGCGGCACCCGCTTGATCATTGTTTAGTAGATCCGATCCGTTACGGTTGCTCCTTGTTCTTCAAGGATTAGTTTAATATCCGCAATAGTTAGGCCTTACAAAGGGTTGGAGGATCCGGCGGCGTGTAGGGTGTAGTTTGCTAGCCCTAGACAGGGATGTTCAGGGATCAACCTCGTGTTGGTTTTAGGCCCTGTCTAGGATCGAGCTTACGATCACCGTACGCGAGCGCGAGGCCCAATCGTGAGTAGGATGATCCGATTATGCGGTGAAAACCCTAAATCGTTGTAGATCGCTTTAGCTTTATCTTGATCAAGCGGGACCACCATATATTCGTACACCTCGTACGAATCATGGGTGGATCGGCTCTTTGAGCCGATTCACGGGACAACCTGAGAGCCGATCGAGGCTCGTATTTAACGTTTACGTGTATGCCATGCGGGAAACTAAGCGAGGCATCATCCAACACCTTCCGACCGGGTATAGGTCGGGTGGCACGCCCTTGCGACAACATCGGACGTGTGACCGAGAAGGCTTTGCGGGCCGTCGCTGCGAGAGGCCCAGGGCCGGCCGCGGCCACGAGTTGTTCCCGGCTCTACGGTGTTTCCAGTCGCTGCCCGCCGGTGGGTTTCTGACCGCAACAGTTATTCTCCAAGCTTTCTTGTAAAATGTCTTGTAAAACAGGTTACCCAAATTAGATGAATCAGAAACAAATTCATGTTTAATCATGGATACTATGTCAAGTTTCTCTATGGGAAGTTGAATATCAAGATGGTGAGGTTCCACACCATGCATAGCTAATAAACGAGAGGCAATGAGACCTCCACAAATTCCTCCCTTCTCACGGTTAGTAGCAAGTCTATTGGCTATCAAAGCACCAAAGTTGAAAGTCCTATCACCTTGTAATGCAGCAGCTAGAAAGGCTAAATCCTGGATAGATAACTTACTTGCATTCTTTCTAGCAAGAACGCACTTGGTGATGACATAAGCAAAGTAACGAATAGCTGGGAGTTGAATACTACTGATTTTACCACCATCCTCTGAGTAGCTTCTTCCATGAAAAATCATCTTGAAGAGGTTCAAGAGCTCTTGCGGCGATCCCCTTATCTTCTCGCATGATCCCCATTGCGGCACTCTGATTCTTGCACAAAAATCATCGAATGGCAAGTTGACGAGTTTTATTATAAATTTTTGTACCGAACCATGGGGTTAGATCGCGACCAATTGAATTCAAAATCCTGCACTACGAGACATAGTCAATTTTGCATATTGGCATGGTTCACCAACAACAAAATCATCCAACCCTGCACGAGAAATTAGACTTTGAACATCTTGCAAGATCCTGCACTTCTCATAAAATCCACACACGGGTAGTAAGCGGGGTATACTCCTTCTTCGCGGTGAACTCTCATAACCTGTTGCACCTCCAATTCTTGTTGGTTGAGTTGGTGCCTACTCCCTTCCATTTTCTGAAATTTTTCAACAAACAATATAAAATTTGATTTGGTGACATATAATTGAGGGAAACTACCATAGGAACTTGCTAGAGTACTAATCATGCATCAAAACTAGTTTCTACCACTTAGAACAAGCATGCAAGCTGACTAAACATGTTACCTACATCAGCAAAATATTCAAGATATACTGCACCAAACAAAATTCTACTTGGATAATCGGAGGAGTCACATACCGGAGAGCAAATGTGCCAAATTTCAGACAGAAATCTGGGCTGAGCAAAGAGATCGAAAAATCTTGAGCTCTTGAGCAGAAACGCGAGTGAGAGGAACCTGGTGCGAGTTTTTTCGGGAGAGAGAAGAAAATGGGAGAAAGAGATGAAGTAGTGGGGCAAGGAGGGGCCCACACGCCAGGGTTGCGCGCCCCCCTCCTTGGCCGCGCCGGCCTGTGGGGTGCCACCTGGGGTGCCCACTGGTCATCCCCAGGTGTTCCCAGGTGCCTCGTCGAAAAATAGGACCAATGGTATAATTTCTGTAAATTTTTGAAAACTTTGAAAAATGCACATTTCTGGGTGTCAAAATTATTATTATTGGGCAGGAAAATTTTTAAAATCTCTAATTAACTAAAGATATTTGCAAAAACAAAAGTGCTACAGCAAGTAGATCAAGTGGAGGAAGAAAGAGATGTTGTTTAGCTCTTCTATGCATATAAAATGAATTTGTTAACAAGGTTGATCAAGTCTTGCCACCAAATAAATTTTACATAGCATATAAAGAAATAAACCTCAAATCAATCATGTTACCTTGTATTGTATTGATATGGATCCAATCTCAAGAGTTTGATATTCTTCTTTAGGCTCATATATTGGACAATCAATAGTTCCCACTTTAATAGTTCTCACATTAGAAATTGTATTAACTCCACATGCTTTCTCAATCCTCTTGGGAAAATAAACGGTATGCTCCTTGTCATCGACATTGAAATTAACTTTTCCTTTATTGCAATCAATAACAGCCCCTGCGGTGTTAAGAAAAGGCCTCCCAAGAATAATAGACATATTATCATGTTCAGGCATTTCCAACACAACAAAATCAGTTAATATCAAGCAGTTATTAGTAACTTGAACGGGAACATCCTCACATATACCAACGGGAATAGCGGTAGATTTATCAGCCATTTGCAAAGATATATCAGTTGGTATCAACTTATCTAAATAAAGTCTCTCATAAAGAGAGAAAGGCATAACACTAACACCGGCTCCCAAATCACATAGAGCGGTTCTAACATAATTATTCTTAATAGAACAAGGAATAGTCGGAATACACGGGTCGCCAAGCTTCTTTGGAACCTTACCATTAAAAGAGTAATTAGCAAGCATAGTGGAAATCTCCTCATTAGGAATTTTCCTTTTGTTAGACATAATATCTTTCATATACTTTGAATAAGGAGGCAATATAATAGCATCAGTCAAAGGTATTTGTAGGAATAAAGGTTTCATCCAATCACAGAATTTATTATAGTGTTCTTCTTCCTTTGATTTTAGTTTCTTAGCGGGAAAAGGCATTTGCTTTTGAACCCAAGGTTCCCTTTCACTACCATGTTTCTTAGCAATAAAATCTTCTTTAGTATACTTTTTATTTTTAGCATGCTTTTCGGGTTCTTCTTCAACCTCTTCTTTATCAGAAGCATCATTCTTATCATTATCTTTATCATGTTCATTACCACTTTCAGTTTCGGCATCGGAAATAGAAATACTATTAGGATCATTAACGGGCTCGAGAGGATTCTACAACGGTTTTATGTTTCTTTTTCTTTTTCTTAGATGGAGCACTAGTTTCAATTCGTTGAGAATCTTGTTCAACTCTTTTGGGATGCCCTTCGGGATATAGAGGATCCTGGGTAGAAACACCGCCTCTAGTTGTTACTTAATAAGCATGCTTTTCTTTAGAATTATCTTTTAACAAGTCATTTTGCACTTTAGTGAGTTGATCAATTTGAGTTTGAACCATTTGAAAGTGTTTAACAATCATCTTAACATCTTTGGAGGTTCTCTCCACAATACCATGCAATTCACTAATAGCTCGAGAATTTTCCATTAAATGATTCTCTACTCTCATATTGAAATTACTTTGCTTAACAATATAATTATCAAACTCATCTAAGCATTGAGCAGGAGGTTTTGAATATGGAATATCTTCTCTAGTAAAGCGTTCAAGAGAGTGTGCCTCAATCATGGATGAAGGGAGTGATCTTACATGAATCTTCTATGGGAGGTAAATTCTTCACATCTTCGGATTTAATACCCTTCTCTTTAAGAGATTTCTTGGCTTCCCTCATATCTTCATCATTTAATTTAATCATACCCCTCTTCTTCAATATTGGTGTCGAGGTTGGTTCGAGTGTAGACCAATCATCATGATTCGGCCTATTCTCGCCAATAATTCTTCGGCGTCGTACGGAGTTCTTTTCTGAAAACACAACCGGCACAACTATCCACGTATGCCCTAGACTCAATGGTTAGTCCACTATAAAATATATCAAGTAAATCATGCTTTTCCAAATCATGGTCGAGCAGAGCTCTAATAAGAGAGCAAAATCTAGCCCAAGCCTCGGGCAATTTCTCTCCATCTTCACGATCAAA
>NW_025900569.1:0-16548 GCF_022539505.1 Lolium rigidum | reverse complement strand
ATCGGTGCGGGGCGGGTCGGTGGCGTAGGCGTGTGTGGCGTGCATGTACTGGCGGCGTCCAGGGGCGTCTGCTCCTCCTCCCGCGTCGTCAACTGCAGCACGGGCGGTGTCGGCTCATTGTCGGCGTCACCGTTCTGCTGCCGATCTGCGCGTCAGGGGTAGAGAGAAGAGGTTAGGAGATGCAGGAGGGGGTGCTAGCAACGAGGGAGTAGGAAGAGAGGCGTCGACGGCGTCGCGGCGGTGACCACCTGCGCGTCACCCACACGGTGACCGTGGTGAGCGCCTCGGCGCGTCGCAGCAGTGGCGAGGGCTGCTGCTCAAGCAGCCAGGGAGTGGGAGAGGCAGCCTGGCGGCGCTGTGAGTGGGGAGCTGAGGGGAGAGGGGTGCCTCTCGGTGGGTTTTTATAGCCAGAGAGGGGCGCAGGGAGTGGGAGGGGCGGTGGCGACGGCCAACCGGTGGCCAAGGGCTGGCGTCACGCGTCGGCCCCACCGTGACGTCGCCCTGGTGGCGTCAGCGAGTGGAGGGAAACGAGGGGGTGCGCGGCAGGCGAGGCTGATGGCGGGCGACGCGAGGCGTCGGGCCATCATGGCGCTTGACCAGCGTGGCGCGCGCGTGCGTTTAGTGGCTAGGGTTTTTTGGGCGCGAGAGAGAGGTTCTGGTGGCGTTCTGGGCCAAGGAGAGGGGGTGGTGCGGTTAGGGTTGGGCCAGAGCAAGAGAGAGGGACGGTGGGGTGGTCCACGGCCCAAACCAGGGGAGAAAAAGAGAGGGAAGAGAGAAGGGGAAAAGAGAGGGGACAGTTCCCCCTCTTGTCTCTCGGCCAAAACCAAAAGAGAAAAGAGAGAGGAGAAAAGGGCGGGGGAGAAAAGGAAGGGGGCCATGTCATTGCATGTGCCATGGTGTGACCCAAGTGCAAGTGCACAAATTGAAGGAAAATATGGGAAAAGAAAACAAAAAGGTGGTGGTGTTGGTGTAACCCTAGGTAATGAGATATCATTTTCCAAATAAGGGAGGGGAGTGTCCCTCCTCAATAGGATGGTGATGGTCAACAGCAAAAGCTAGGGTTTTTAGTAAAGAGGAACAAATAATAGTTAAGGTCAGAGTCAACAGAAGAAGGTTCAAACCCTACTGATCTTAAATGAGATACTAAAATATAAACCAAGGTAATCCTCTATCTTAACAATCCCAATGCCAATTTTTAATAACCAACCTACACAAGATCACAATCAAAAACTCTAGCAGTCATGAAATGAAAAGTTTTTGTTGGTCCAAAATTTTAAGTAGAGTAAAAATGCAGGTTTGAAAAAGTGGGGTGTTACACATATGTTGTATGATGCTCATGCGGCGGAGTTTGTTCTAGTCATTCGATTCGTTGATTAGCGGCGCAGGTGCCCCACAACGATTGTATCGTTCGATCGGTTGCTTTGTTGTCATCGTTGTCTAGTCGCTATTACTTTGTTTGGTTAGCCTATGCAGATGTTTCTTTGGAGTGCTGTCTTTGATGAAGAAGTTTTAGTTTACTTAGTGGGTTGTGTTGTACTATGTGGTTTGATGTTCAGTTGTAATCGGCGTGCATTAAATGAAATAAAATCGATGTGTGTTATTTCTATCTGATGGGCCATATATTGCATGGTAAAAGACCACGGCTGAAAAGTAAAAGTTGGTGCAAAAAACAATTTGTACACATCTTCAAAAGATTTGCCAAAAAAAAGGAAAGGAAAACTATATTATCAATTAAGGGTAATATAGTAAACTCTTTTCGACACAATATCTATAAATAGACTAAATCTAAACTGCATACAAGAAACCAAGGTCTTCGAATTTCAAAAAAGTACATGAGTATAGAGATTTACAAATGAAATGTTAAAGTTAGTAGCAAAAAATAACATGGTAGCAGAAAGTTTTGGCACATGAAGCATCCTAATTTCTGTCGAGATAAAACCCATGATAAATTTATGAAGTGTTTATTCACTGTACTTTCGAAGCTTTGGAGATGGCAACTGGTTTGCGAATCTGTGCATTTCCAAAACAAATGGGCCTATCATATTTAGTGTTCGATCTAACTAACCTATTGATCATCTATCTTGGATGTACGATATGATATTTTTATAGTTATTAGGTGATATTAATTGAACTTGTTATCCCCGTAAGCAGCATGCTAACATCTTTTTGACCTTTTTTCTTTTCAGAAATAGCTTTTGTTGATGGGTAGGACCGGATGGATGAAGTGGAGAGTGATGATGGTCGTTGAAGATAACCCTGTGATGATAAAGATGCTAGCAAGGAGTTTGAGTAGTGTTGATTCACTATTTCTGGGAAATTGCTACTGTGACCAAATCTCCTATGTTAATCAATCATTGTTGTTTACACGGTAATATTATTCTGTGTTTTCCTATTTACCTTTGAATTCTTATCTAATGACCCAGGATAGAATCTTGGATGTGAGATGCAGAAATTCCATTCTTTGATATTTTTTTATGAAAATAGAAAGGGTTCATACATCTAACCTTTAAATGCTTATCTAATGACCCAGGGTGGAATCCTGGATGTGAGATGCAGAAATTCCATTCTTTGATTTTTTTTATGAAAGTAGAAAGGGTTCATACATCTTTCTATCAAATAGTCCTTTAGCAGCTTTTTTTCAGATGATTATTTCATTTGCAGTGATTGATGTTTTCTCTAAAATGGCTGTGATTATAAGTAAGTGCTATTCGGGTTGAACACAGGACATTAAGCACAACAAATTTATCCAGTGAAATAAGAGATGCTACAAATATAGAAGTGGCGAAACTGGTGAAAGCTTAAGTTGTGCTTTACACTACAAGAAAAGTTGCCATGGCCGACGAAGTTGAAGTCGCGCCGTGGCTGCTGGTGTACCATGGCCGACGATTTTTGGTCCCTCCGTGGTGCATGTCAAAACTTTTTTTTTCTCGTTTTTGAGGCCACCTAGCCCGACGAAAGCGGCCAAAACGTCGCGTATGGTGGCCCGGGACGTGGTGCATCTCGAAATCTCGGGTTCGCCGGCCGAGTCAACGCAAATCCGCACCGCCGAGGGATGTAGGGCCCGGATGGCAGCCTCTCGGCATTGTTTTTTTCTCGATCGCGCCATCTCGTTCAACGTTCTCCGATCGAGCCGTTTACGATGCGGGATCATGGGTCCCGCATGTCATCCTCTATGAACCAAAATTCTTTCTATTCTTGGATTTTTTTGACCCCCGATTTCCGGCTACTTCCTTTTTCTTTTGATCCCTTGCCGCCTTGGAAACGTTGAGACCGCTGCTGCTAAATGGGACCCGCATGTCATCCTCTATGTGCAATCAACTTTCTTTTCTTGGATTTTTTTGGCACCTCAAATTTGGTCACTTGCCTTTTTCTTTCGATCCCCTGCCGCCTCTCAAACGGTGATACCGCTGCTGCTAAATGGGACCCGCATGTCATCCTCTATGTACTATAAAACTTTCTTTTCTTGAATTATTTTTGGCACCTCATATTTGGTCACTTACCTTTTTCTTTCGATCCCCTGCCGCCTCTCAAACGGTGATACCGCTGCTGCTAAATGGGACCCGCATGTCATCCTCTATGTACTATAAAACTTTCTTTTCTTGGAGTTTTTTTGGCACCTCAAATTTGGTCACTTGCCTTTTTCTTTCGATCCCCTGCCGCCTCTCAAACGGTGATACCGCTGCTGCTAACTCGGGACCCGCATGTCATCCTCTATGTACTATAAAACTTTCTTTTCTTGAATTATTTTTGGCACCTCATATTTGGTCACTTACCTTTTTCTTTCGATCTCATGCCACGTTTGAAACGTTGAGGAACCTGCAGGCTCATGGGACCCGCATGTCATCCTCTATGTACTATAAAAGTTCATTTTCTTGGTTTTTTTCACCCTCTGATTTTTGGCAATTTCTTTTTTCTTTTAATCCCCTGCCGCCTCTCAAACGGTGATACCGCTGCTGCTAAATGGGACCCGCATGTCATCCTCTATGTACTATAAAACTTTCTTTTCTTGAATTATTTTTGGCTCCTCATATTTTTTCACTTACCTTTTTCTTTCGATCCCCTGCCGTCTCTCAAACGGTGATACCGCTGCTGCTAAATGGGACCCGCATGTCATCCTCTATGTACTATAAAACTTTCTTTTCTTGGATTATTTTTGGCTCCTGATATTTGGTCACTTGCGTTTTTTCTTTCGATCTCATGCCACGTTTGAAACGTTGAGGAACCTGCTGGCTCATGGGACCTGCATGTCATCCTCTATGTGCTATAAAAGTTTATTTTCTAGGGATTTTTTTCACTCTCTGATTTTTGTCTATTTCCTTTTTCTTTTGATGCCCTGCCTCCTTGGAAACGTTGAGTAAGCTGCTTACTCATGGGACCCGCATGTCATCCTCTATGTACTATAAAACTTTCTTTTCTTGGATTTTTTTGGCACCTCATATTTGGTCACTTGCCTTTTTCTTTCGATCCCCTGCCGCCTCTCAAACGGTGATACCGCTGATGCTAAATGGGACCCGCATGTCATCCTCTATGTACTATAAAACTTTCTTTTCTTGGATTTTTTTGGCACCTCATATTTGGTCACTTGCCTTTTTTCTTTCGATCCCCTGCCGCCTCTCAAACGGTGATACCGCTGATGCTAAATGTGACCCGCATGTCATCCTCTATGTACTATAAAACTTTCTTTTCTTGGATTTTTTTGACACCTCATATTTGGTCACTTGCCTTTTTCTTTCGATCCCTGCTGCCTCTCAAACGGTGATACCGCTGCTGCTAAATGGGACCCGCATGTCATCCTCTATGTAATTCATGTTTCTTTTCTTGAATTATTTTTGGCTCCTGATATTTGGTCACTTGCCTTTTTCTTTCGATCTCATGCCACGTTTGAAACGTTGAGGAACCTGCTGGCTCATGGGACCCGCATGTCATCCTCTATGTGCTATAAAAGTTTCCTTTGTTGGATTTTTTTTCACCCGCTGATTTTTGGCTTGCCTTTTTCTTTTGATCCCCTGCCCCTTTGAAACGTCGAGTAAGCTGCTGGCTCAAGGGACCCGCATGTCATCCTCTATGTCCATCAACTTTCTTTTCTTGGATTTTTTGACCCCCTAATTACTAGCTACTTTCTTTTTCTTTTGATCTCAAGCCGCATTTCAAACATTGAGACCGCTGCTGCAAAATGGGACCCACATGTCATCCTCTATGTACAATAAATCTTGGATTATTTTTGGCTCCTGATATTTGGTCACTTGCCTTTTTCTTTCGATCTCATGCCGCCTTTGAAACGTTGAGTAAGCTGCTGGCTCATGGGTCCCGCATGTCATCCTCTACGAACAATAAAAGTTTCCTTTCTTGGAGTTATTTTTGACCCCTAATTTCTGGCTATTTGCCTTTTTATTTCGATCCCCTGCCCCCTTTGAAACGATGAGGACGCTGTTGGCAGGTCGGTCCCACATGTCATCCTCTATGAACAATAAAAGTTTCCTTTGGTGGATTTATTTTTGACCCCTAATTAATTTCTGGCTATTTCCTTTTTTTTTCTTTTGATCCCCTGCCGCCTTGGAAACGTTGAGGATGCTGCTGCCTCATCGGTCCCGCATGTCATCCTCTCAGAACGATAAATGTTTTCTTTTCTTGGATTTTTTACCAACTGATTTTTTATTTTTTATTTTCGACCCCCTGCCTTTGAAACGTTGACGACGCTGCTGGCTCATGGGTCCCTGATGTCAGCCTCCCCGTACAAGAAACATGTGATATCTTGATTATTTTGCAGACAATAAACAGTGTATTTCGCTCTGAGCTATTGCAAACGGATAAATTAAATCTTTATTTTTACAACTTATATCTTGAATCTCCTTGTTTTTTGTTTTTGCGAAGCATATGACATTCCTGTTTTTCTTTTTGGAAAAAATCCGAACTTCCATGTTCTGGAGTGGGCCGAAATTGTACGAATCAAAAGGCCCAGAAGGATAGTTCGAAGGCCCAGATGTCCAGATGCAGCCCAATTGAAATCTTTCTTTTCTTGGATTTTTTTCACCCCCTGATTTATGGCTACTTCATTTTTCTTTTGGTCCTGTGCCACCTTGGAAACGTTGAGACCGCTGCTGCAAATGGGACCCGCATGTCATCCTCTATGTACAATAAAGTTTCCTTTCTTGGATTATTTTTGGCTCCTGATATTTGGTCACTTGCCTTTTTCTTTCGATCTCATGCCACGTTTGAAACGTTGAGGAATCTTCTGGCTCATGGGACCCGCATGTCATCCTCTATGTACAATAAAAGTTTGATTTCTTGGATTTTTTTTCACCCTCTGATTTTTGGCTATTTCCTTTTTCTTTTGATCCCCTGCCGCCTTTGAAATGTTTAATAAGCTGCTGGCTACTTTCTTTTTCTTTTGATCTCAAGCCGCATTTGAAACGTTGGGACCTCTGCTGCAAAATGGGACAGCATGTCATCCTCTATGTACAATAAAAGTTTCTTTTCTTCGATTATTTTTCACCCTCTGATTTTTGGTCACTTGCCTTTTTCTTTCGATCTCATGCCGCCTTTGAAAATGTTGCGGAACCTGCTGGCTCATGGGACCCGCATGTCATCCTCTATGTACTATAAAAGTTTATTTTCTTGGATTTTTTTCACCCTATGATCTTTAGCTATTTCCATTTTCTTTTGATCCCCTGCCGCCTTGGAAACGTTGAGTAAGCTGCTGACTGATGGGACCCGCATGTCATCCTCTATGTACAATCAAGTCTCTTTTCTTGGATTTTTTTACCCTCTTATTTTTTGTCACTTGCCTTTTTCTTTCGATCTCATGCAGCCTCTGAAATGTTGAGGAAGCTGCTGGCTCATGGGACCCACATGTCATCCTCTATACTATAAAAGTTTCTTTTTTTGGATTTTTTTCACCCTCTTATTTTTGGCTATTTCCTTTTTCTTTTGATCCCCTGCCACCTTGGAAACGTTGATTAAGCTGCTGACACAAGGGCCCCGCATGTCATCCTCTATGTACAATCAACTTGCAAGATCTTGGAGCGAAAGAGCTTGTATAAGTGGGACCCATATGTCATCCTCTATGTACAATAAAAGTTTCTTTTCTTGGATTATTTTTTGCTCCTGATATTTGGTCAGTTTCCTTTTTCTTTTGATCTCATGCCGCCTCTGAAACGTTGAGTAAGGTGCTGGCTCATGGGACCCGCATGTCATCCTCTATGTACAATAAAGTTTCTTTTCTTAGATTTTTTTACCCCCGATTTTTGCTAACTTGCCTTTTTCTTTTCGATCATATGCCGCCTTTGAAATTGAGGTCGCCGCTGGCTCATGGGTCCCACATGTCAGCCTCTATGAACAACAAACCTTTCCTTTGTTGGATTTATTTTTTACCCCTAATTTCTGGCTATTTGCCTTTTTTTCTTTTTGATCCCCTGCGGCCTTTGAAACGATGAGGACGCTGCTGGCAGGTCGGTCCCACATGTCATCCTCTATGAAGAATAAAAGTTTCCTTTTTGGATTTATTTTTGACCCCTAATTTCTGGCTATTTGCCTTTTTCTTCTGATCCCTGCCGACTTCGAAATGATGAGGATGCAGCTGGCAGATCGGTCCCACATGTCAGCCTCTATGAACTATAAATGTTTCCTTTGTAGGATTTATTTTTTACCCCTGTTTTCGGGCTACTTGCCTTTTTCTTTGAAACGTTGAGGACGCTACTGTCTCATGGGTCCCACATGGCATCCTCTCTGAACGATAAACCTTCATTTCTTGTTAACGACGGGTTTATCAGTATTATTTTCGTAGACTAATACAAGCTCTTTCGCTCCAAGATCTTGCAAGTTAATAGAATAAATCATGGAATTATTAGGATATGTTTTAAATTTCAAATCCACTTTATGAATTTTTAAAAATACCGTGATCTATGTCGGTATGGAGCGATCAAGGATTTTCATATTGGCCATGAGCAGTTTCAAAAATTGCAACCCAATAATTCAAAATAAATACAAACAACTTTTATGTAGAATCTCCGTGTTTTTGTTTTTTTGCCAATCATAGGATCTGTGGTTCTTTAGAAAAGGGCCAACATTGCATGAGCAGAAAGGCCCATTTGTAGTTATTGGGCTTCGACAGCCGGAGCAAGTAGGCCTATAGCAAATACCTTGTAGATGGCTGTTGGAACCCAAAAGTATTTGTTGCCTAGACTTAGATGCCAAACTCAGCCTTATTGACATGAACCTTGCTATGCACACGACAATTTCAGTCCGATCCGTGTACGAAACACAAGATCCAACCCTTCGTGTGAGGAAGCAGGTGGCAGCACACCTCCAGATGCTCAATCGTACATACGCATATCATATAGGAGTTGTCGTATGTACACCAGTTCCGTATTGACATGTTTTTTTCTTTGGTTCACATGTGGGGTCCTGATACGTCTCCGACGTATCGATAATTTCTTATGTTCTATGCCATATTATTGATGATACCTACATGTTTTATGCACACTTTATTTCATATCCGTGCATTTTCTGGAACTAACCTATTAACAAGATGCCGAAGTGCCGGTTCCTCGTTTTCTTGCTGTTTTTGGTTTCAGAAATCCTAGTAACGAAATATTCTCGGAATTAGACGAAACGAAGACCCGAGGGCCTATTTTGCCACGAACCTTCCGGAAGACCGAAGAGCATACGAAGTGGGGCCACGAGGTGGCGACACCACATGGCGGCGCGGCCAAGGGGGGCCCGCGCCGCCCTATGGTGTGGGCCCCTCGTCGGGCCCCGACTCGCCCTTCCGCCTACTTAAAGCCTCCGTCGCGAAACCCCCGATGCGAAAAACCACGATACGGAAAACCTTGCGAGACGCCGCCGCCGCCGATCCCATCTCGGGGGATTCGGAGATCTCCTCCGGCACCCTGCCGGAGAGGGATTCATCTCCCGGAGGACTCTACACCGCCATGGTCGCCTCCGGAGTGATGAGTGAGTAGTTCACCCCTGGACTATGGGTCCATAGCGGTAGCTAGATGGTTGTCTTCTCCTCATTGTGCTTCATTGTTGGATCTTGTGAGCTGCCTAACATGATCAAGATCATCTATCTGTAATACTCTATGTTGTGTTTGTCGGGATCCGATGGATAGAGAATACCATGTTATGTTAATTATCAAGTTATTACATATGTGTTGTTTATGATATTGCATGCTCTCCGTTACTAGTAGAGGCTCGGCCAAGTTTTTGCTTTTAACTCCAAGAGGGAGTATTTATGCTCGATAGTGGGTTCATGCCTGCATTGACACCTGGGACGATGACGAGAAAGTTCTAAGGTTGTGTTGTGCTTGTTGCCACTAGGGATAAAACATTGGCGCTATGTCCGAGGATGTAGTTGTTGATTACATTACGCACCATACTTAATGCAATTGTACTGTTGCTTTGCAACTTAATACTGGAAGGGGTTCGGACGATAACTCGAAGGTGGACTTTTTAGGCATAGATGCGGTTGGATGGCGGTCTATGTACTTTGTCGTAATGCCCAATTAAATCTCACTATACTTATCATATCATGTATGTGCATTGTTATGCCCTCTCTATTTGTCAATTGCCCGACTGTAATTTGTTCACCCAACATGCTTTTATCTTATTGGAGAGACACCTCTAGTGAACTGTGGACCCCGGTCCATTCTTTTAATACTGAAATACAAATCTGCTGCAATACTTGTTTTACTGTTTTCTCTGCAAACAATCATCTTCCACACAATACGGTTAATCCTTTGTTACAGCAAGCCGGTGAGATTGACAACCTCACTTGTTTCGTTGGGGCAAAGTACTTTGGTTGTGTTGTGCGAGTTCCACGTTGGCGCCGGAATCTCCGGTGTTGCGCCGCACTACATCCCGCCGCCATCAACCTTCAACGTGCTTCTTGACTCCTACTGGTTCGATTAAACCATGGTTTCTTGCGAGGGAAACTTGCCGGCTGTGCGCATCACACCTTCCTCTTGGGGTTCCCAACGGACGTGTCAACTACACGCATCAAGCAAATTTGGCGCCGTTGCCGGGGAGATCAAGACACGCTGCAAGGGGAGTCTCCACTTCCCAATCTCTTTACTTTGTTTTTGTCTTGCTTTATTTTATTTACTACTTTGTTTGCTGCATTATATCAAAACACAAAAAAATTATTTGCTAGCTTTACTTTATTTACTTTCTTGTTTGCCATATCAAAAACACAAAAAAAATTAGTTTACTTGCATTTACTTTATCTAGTTTGCTTTATTTACTACTGCTAAAATGGCCAACCCTGAAAATACTAAGTTGTGTGACTTCACTAGCACAAATAATAATGATTTCCTATGCACACCTATTGCTCCACCTGCTACTACAGCAGAATTCTTTGAAATTAAACCTGCTTTACTTAATCTTGTTATGAGAGAGCAATTTTCTGGTGTTAGTTCTGATGATGCTGCTGCCCATCTCAATAATTTTGTTGAACTATGTGAAATGCAAAAGTATAAAGATGTAGATGGTGAAATTATAAAATTAAAATTGTTCCCTTTCTCATTAAGAGGAAGAGCTAAAGATTGGTTGCTATCTCTGCCTAAGAATAGTATTGATTCCTGGACTAAATGCAAGGATGCTTTTATTGGTAGATATTATCCCCCTGCTAAAATTATATCTTTGAGGAGTAGCATAATGAAATTTAAACAATTGGATAATGAACATGTTGCTCAAGCTTGGGAAAGAATGAAATCTCCGGTTAAAAATTGCCCAACCCATGGACTGACTACTTGGATGATCATCCAAACCTTCTATGCGGGACTAAATTTTTCTTCGCGGAATTTATTGGATTCAGCTGCTGGAGGTACCTTTATGTCCATCACTCTTGGTGAAGCAACAAAGCTTCTTGATAATATGATGATTAATTACTCTGAATGGCACACGGAAAGAGCTCCACAAGGTAAGAAGGTAAATTCTATTGAAGAATCCTCTTCCTTGAATGATAAAGTTGATGCTATTATGTCTATGCTTGCGAATGATAGGACTAATGTTGATCCTAATAATGTTCCATTAGCTTCATTGGTTGCCCAAGAAGAACATGTTGATGTAAACTTCATTAAAAATAATAATTTCAACAACAATGCTTATCGGAACAATTCTAGTAATAACTATATGCCATATCCTTATAATAATGGTAACGGTTATGCTAATTCTTATGGGAATTCTTACAACAATAATAGGAATACACCCCCTGGACTTGAAGCCATGCTTAAAGAATTTATTAGTACACAAACTGCCTTTAACAAATCTGTTGAGGAAAAGCTCAATAAAATTGATATTCTTGTTTCTAGAGTTGATAGTCTTGCCTCCGATGTTGATCTTTTGAAATCGAAAGTTATGCCTAATAGGGATATTGAAAATAAAATTGTTACTACAGCAAATGCCATCCAAGTTAGAATTAATGAGAATATAAGATTAATGGCTGAACTGCGTGCTAGGTGGGATAGAGAAGAAAATGAAAAACTAGCTAAAAAGGAAAATGTAGCTAAAGTTTGGACTATTACCACCACTAGCAATGATAATGATTCACATGTTGCTGCACCTCCTACTATCAATAATAAAATAATTGGTGTTGGCAATGCTTCTACTCCTAGTGCAAAGCGCGCAAAATTACCTGAACTGCTAAAACTCGCTGAAACCGCTCGTGATAAAACTGCTGAAATTTTTTCCAACCTTGGGGATGATAATCCCATTGCTTTAGATTGTAATGATTTAGATTTTGATGATTGCCACATCTCTGAAGTTATAAAGTTCTTGCAAAAACTTGCTAAGAGTCCCAATGCCAGTGCTATAAACTTGGCTTTCACGAAACATATTACAAATGCTCTCATAAAAGCTAGAGAAGAGAAACTAAAACTTGAAACTTCTATTCCTAGAAAGCTAGAGGATGGTTGGGAGCCCATCATTAAAATGAGAGTCAAAGATTTTGATTGTAATGCTTTATGTGATCTTGGTGCAAGTATTTCTGTTATGCCTAAAAAAGTCTATGATATGCTTGACTTGCCACCATTGAAAAATTGTTATTTGGATGTTAATCTCGCTGATAATGCTAAAAAGAAACCTTTGGGGAAAGTTGATAATGTTCATATTATGGTTAACAATAACCTTGTCCCCGTTGATTTTGTTGTCCTGGATATTGAATGCAATGCATCTTGCCCCATTATATTGGGAAGACCTTTTCTTCGAACCGTTGGTGCCACTATTGATATGAAGGAAGGTAATATTAAATATCAATTTCCTCTCAAGAAAGGTATGGAACACTTCCCTAGAAAGAGAATGAAGTTACCTTATGACTCTATTATTAGAACAAGTTATGATGTTGATGCTTCATCTTTCGATGTTACTTGAGTTACACTTTACGCGCCTAGCTGAAAGGCGTTAAAAAAAGCGCTTATGGGAGACAACCCATGTTTTTACTCCAGTATTTTTGTTTTATATTTGTGTCTTGGAAGTTGTTTACTACTGTAGCAACCTCTCCTTATCTTAGTTTTGAGTTTTGTTGTGCCAAGTAAAGTCTTTGATAGTAAAATAAGTACTAGATTTGGATTACTGCGCAGTTCCAGATTTCTTTGCTGTCACGAATCTGGGTCTACCTCCCTGTAGGAAGCTCAGAAAATTAAGCCAATTTACGTGCATGATCCTCAGATATGTACGCAACTTTCATTCAATTTGAGCATTTTCATTTGAGCAAGTATGGTGGCCTAATAAAATCCATCTTTACAGACTGTTCTGTTTTGACAGATTCTGCCTTTTATTTCGCATTGCCTCTTTTGCTATGTTGGATGAATTTCTTTGATCTATTAATGTCCAGTAGCTTTATGCAATGTCCAGAAGTGTTAAGAATGATTGTGTCACCTCTGAACATGTGAATTTTTATTATGCACTAACCCTCTAATGAGTTGTTTCGAGTTTGGTGTGGAGGAAGTTTTCAAGGATCAAGAGAGGAGTATGATGCAATATGATCAAGGAGAGTGAAAGCTCTAAGCTTGGGGATGCCCCGGTGGTTCACCCCTTCATATTATAAGAAGACTCAAGCGTCTAAGCTTGGGGATGCCCAATGCATCCCCTTCTTCATCGACAACATTATCAGGTTCCTCCCCTGAAACTATATTTTTATTCCGTCACATCTTATGTACTTTGCTTGGAGCGTCGGTTTGTTTTTATTTTTTTTGTTTTGTTTGAATAAAATGGATCCTAGCATTCACTTTATGGGAGAGAGACACGCTCCGCTGTAGCATATGGACAAATATGTCCTTAGGCTCTACTCATAGTATTCATGGCGAAGTTTCTTCTTCGTTAAATTGTTATATGGTTGGAATTGGAAAATACTACATGTAGTAACTCTAAAATGTCTTGGATAATTTGATACTTGGCAATTGTTGTGCTCATGTTTAAGCTCTTGCATCATATACTTTGCACCCATTAATGAAGAAATACTTAGAGCTTGCTAATTTGGTTTGCATATTTGGTTTCTCTAGAGTCTAGATAACATCTAGTATTGAGTTTTGAACAACAAGGAAGACGGTATGGAGTCTTATAATGTTTACAATATGTCTTTTATGTGAGTTTTGCTGTACCGTTCATCCTTGTGTTTGTTTCAAATAACCTTGCTAGCCTAAACCTTGTATCGAGAGGGAATACTTCTCATGCATCCAAAATACTTGAGCAGACCACTATGCCATTTGTGTCCACCATACCTACCTACTACATGGTATTTATCCGCCATTCCAAAGTAAATTGCTTGAGTGCTACCTTTAAAATTCCATCATTCACCTTTACAATATATAGCTCATGGGACAAATAGCTTAAAAACTATTGTGGTATTGAATATGTACTTATGCACTTTATCTCTTATTAAGTTGCTTGTTGTGCGATAACCATGCTTCGGGGACGCCATCAACTATTCTTTGTTGAATATCATGTGAGTTGCTATGCATGTCCGTCTTGTCCGAAGTAAGAGAGATCTACCACCTTTATGGTTGGAGCATGCATATTGTTAGAGAAGAACTTTGGGCCGCTAACTAAAGCCATGATTCATGGTGGAAGTTTCAGTCTTGGACATATATCCTCAATCTCATATGAGAATAATAATTGTTGCCACATGCTTATGCATTAAAGAGGAGTCCATTATGTTTAAGTTGAGAATAATCAAAAGCGAGAAATCCAAAATGCGAGCTTTCTCCTTAGACCTTTGTACAGGCGGCATGGAGGTACCCCATTGTGACACTTGGTTAAAACATGTGCATTGCAAAGATCCGGTAGTCCAAGCTAATTAGGACAAGGTGCGGGCACTATTAGTATACTATGCATGAGGCTTGCAACTTGTAAGATATAACTTTCATAACTCATATGCTTTATTACTACCGTTGACAAAATTGTTTCATGTTTTCAAAATAAAAGCTCTAGCACAAATATAGCAATCGATGCTTTCTGTTTGAAGGACCATTCTCTTTACTTTTATGTTGAGTCAGTTCACCTATTTCTCTCCACCTCAAGAAGCAAACACTTGTGTGAACTGTGCATTGATTCTTACATACTTGCATATTGCACTTGTTATATTACTCTATGTTGACAATTATCCATGAGATATACATGTTATAAGTTGAAAGCAACCGCTGAAACTTAATCTTCCTTTGTGTTTCTTCAATACCTTTACTTTGATTTATTGCTTTATGAGTTAACTCTTATGCAAGACTTATTAATACTTGTCTTGAAGTACTATTCATGAAAAGTCTTTGCTTTATGATTCACTTGTTTACTCATGTCATTACCATTGTTTTGATCGCTGCATTCACTACATATGTTTACAAATAGTATGATCAAGGTTATGATGGCATATCACTTCAGAAATTATCTTTGTTATCGTTTTACCTGCTCGGGACGAGCAGAACTAAGCTTGGGGATGCTTGATACGTCTCCGACGTATCGATAATTTCTTATGTTCTATGCCATATTATTGATGATACCTACATGTTTTATGCACACTTTATGTCATATTCGTGCATTTTCCGGAACTAACCTATTAACAACATGCCGAAGTGCCGGTTCTCGTTTTCTCGCTGTTTTTGGTTTCAGAAATCCTAGTAACGAAATATTCTCGGAATTGGACGAAACGAAGACCCGGGGGCCTATTTTGCCACGAACCTTCCGGAAGACCGAAGAGCATACGAAGTGGGGCCACGAGGTGGCGACACCACATGGCGGCGCGGCCAAGGGGGACCCGCGCCGCCCTATGGCGTGGGCCCCTCGTCGGGCCCCGACTACGCCCTTCCGCCTACTTAAAGCCTCCGTCGCGAAACCCCGATGCGAAAAACCACGATACGGAAAACCTATGCGAGACGCCGCCGCCGCCGATCCCATCTCGGGGGATTCTGGAGATCTCCTCCGGCACCCTGCCGGAGGGGATTCATCTCCCGGAGGACTCTACACCGCCATGGTCGCCTCCGGAGTGATGAGTGAGTAGTTCACCCCTGGACTATGGGTCCATAGCAGTAGCTAGATGGTTGTCTTCTCCTCATTGTGCTTCATTGTTGGATCTTGTGAGCTGCCTAACATGATCAAGATCATCTATCCGTAATACTCTATGTTGTGTTTGTCGGGATCCGATGGATAGAGAATACCATGTTATGTTAATTATCAAGTTATTACATATGTGTTGTTTATGATCTTGCATGCTCTCCGTTACTAGTAGAGGCTCTGGCCAAGTTTTTGCTTTTAACTCCAAGAGGGAGTATTTATGCTCGATAGTGGGTTCATGCTCGCATTGACACCTAGGACGATGACGAGAAAGTTCTAAGGTTGTGTTGTCTTGTTGCCACTAGGGATAAAACATTGGCGCTATGTTCGAGGATGTAGTTGTTGATTACACTACGCACCATACTTAATGCAATTGTCCGTTGCTTTGCAACTTAATACTGGAAGGGGTTCGGACGATAACTCTGAAGGTGGACTTTTTAGGCATAGATGCGGTTGGATGGCGGTCTATGTACTTTGTCGTAATGCCCAATTAAATCTCACTATACTTATCATATCATGTATGTGCATTGTTATGCCCTCTCTATTTGTCAATTGCCCGACTGTAATTTGTTCACCCAACATGCTTTTATCTTATGGGAGAGACACCTCTAGTGAACTGTGGACCCCGGTCCATTCTTTTAATACTGAAATACAAATCTGCTGCAATACTTGTTTTACCGTGAGGTTCAAAAAAAAATACTTGTTTTACTGTTTTCTCTGCAAACAATCATCTTCCACACAATTCGGTTAATCCTTTGTTACAGCAAGCCGGTGAGATTGAAAACCTCACTGTTTCGTTGGGGCAAAGTACTTTGGTTGTGTTGTGCAGGTTCCACGTTGGCGCCGGAATCTCTGGTGTTGCGCCGCACTACATCCCGCCGCCATCAACCTTCAACGTGCTTCTTGACTCCTACTGGTTCGATTAAACCTTGGTTTCTTGCGAGGGAAACTTGCCGCTGTGCGCATCACACCTTCCTCTTGGGGTTCCCAACGGACGTGTCAACTACACGCATC